>NC_064643.1:408798691-409101721 GCF_023864345.2 Schistocerca serialis cubense
AGAGGACGCTCCCCCTCCCGGCCATCTTAACAAGATGGCCGATGAACCTATAGAACCAATGGACGATGACTGTCCGCCTACTGATAGCGGCAGCAGTGCTCGCTCGAAGCCAGGCCCTCAGCGGCCTTCGAGGTGACCCCTTCTTTCATCTTCCTTTTCTTCTCACGATGGCACTTATTCACTGGAATATTCGCAGCATTCGCTCCAACCGAGAGGACTTAAAGTTGCTGCTCCGCTTGTACCGTCCGTTCATCGTAGCCCTCCAGGAAACGAAGCTACGCCCATGCAATCAAATTGCCTTGGCACACTACACCTCTGTGCGTTTTGACCTACCCCCTGTGGTAGGTATTCCGGCTCATGGAGGGGTTATGTTGCTGGTCCGGGATGATATTTACTACGATCCCATCACATTGCACACCGGCCTGCAGGCAGTTGCCGTCCGAATTACTCTCCCCACTTTCACATTTTCCATTTGTACCGTTTACACTCCATCGTCGTCTGCCGTTACCAGGGCAGACATGATTCAACTTATTGCTCAGCTACCTGCACCATTTTTGTTAACTGGAGACTTCAATGCCCACCATCCCCTTTGGGGCTCTCCAGCATCCTGCCCGAGGGGCTCCCTGTTAGCAGACTTTTTCAACCAGCTCAATCTTGTCTGCCTCAATACTGGCGCCCCCACTTTTCTTTCGGACACATCTCACACCTATTCCCATTTAGACCTCTCTATATGTACTACCCAACTTGCACGCCGGTTTGAGTCTGCTTCATACCCCCTCTCCGTGCTTAACTAGTTGGAACATCTCTAAAGCAGACTGGGGGCTCTTCTCTTCCAGGGCGACCTTTCAGGATCAAACCTTCACAAGCTGCGACAGTCAGGTCGCACACCTCACGCTGCGACAGTCAGGTCGCACACCTCACGGAAGTCATTCTCACTGCTGCTGAATATTCCATCCCTCACACTACTTCTTCTCCACGTCGCGTACCGGTCCCCTGGTGGACCTCAGCGTGTAGAGACACTTTACGTGCTCGTCGACGTGCTTTACGCACCTTTAAACGCCACCCTACAGTGGCGAATTGTATCAATTATAAACGATTACGTGCGCAGTGTCGTCTTATTATTAAAGAAAGCAAGAAAGCCAGCTGGGCTGCTTTCACAAGCACCTTCAACAGTTTTACTCCTTCTTCTGTTGTCTGGGGTAGCCTACGCCGGCTATCTGGCACTAAGGTCCACTCACCAATTTCTGGCTTGACGGTCGCGAATGACATCATTGTGGCCCCTGAGGATGTCTCCAATGCCTTCGGCCGCTTTTTCGCAGAGGTTTCGAGCTCTGCTCATTACCACCCTGCCTTCCTCCCCCGAAAACAGGCAGAGGAGGCTAGGCCACCTAACTTCCGCTCCTCGAATCGTGAAAGTTATAATGCCCTATTCGCCATGCGGGAACTCGAAAATGCACTTGCCCGGTCACGGTCCTCCGCTCTGGGGCCTGATTCTATTCATATTCAGATGCTGAAGAACCTTTCTCCTGCGGGTAAAGGTTTCTTTCTTCGTACTTATAATCGCATCTGGATTGAGGGACATGTTCCCGCATGCTGGCGCGAGTCTATTGTTGTACCGATTCCTAAGCCGGGGAAGGACAAGCACTTGCCTTCCACTTATCGACCCATCTCGCTTACCAGCTGTGTCTGTAAGGTGATGGAGCGAATGGTTAACTCTCGTTTGGTTTGGATGCTAGAATCTCGACGCCTACTTACCAATGTACAATGTGGATTTCGTAGGCGCCGCTCTGCTGTTGACCATTTGGTTATCTTGTCGACCTTCATTATGAATAACTTCTTGCGGAAGCGCCCGACCGCGGCTGTGTTCTTTGATTTGGAGAAGGCTTACGACACCTGTTGGAGTCCGGGCATTCTCCGCACCATGCATACATGGGGCCTTTGCGGTCGCCTCCCTCTTTTCATTCGTTCCTTTTTAATGGATCGACAGTTCAGGGTACGTGTGGGTTCTGTCCTGTCAGACACCTTTCGCCAGGAGAATGGGGTGCCACAGGGCTCAGTTCTGAGCGTCGCTCTCTTCGCCATAGCGATCAATCCAATAATGGATTGCCTCCCAGCTGATGTATCAGGCTCCCTTTTCGTGGACGATTTTACCATCTATTGCAGCGCGCAGCGTACATGTTTCCTGGAGCACTGTCTTCAGCGTTCTCTTGACCGCCTTACTCCTGGAGTGTCGCCAATGGCTTCCGTTTTTCTGCCGAGAAAACGGTCTGTGTTAACTTCTGGCGCTACAAAGAGTTTCTCCCACCGTCCTTACGACTCGGTCCCGTTGCTCTCCCATTCGTGGAGACAACAAAATTTTTAGGTCTTACATTTGACAGGAAACTTAGCTGGTCTCCACATGTCATATTTGGCTGCCCGTTGTACCCGTTCTCTAAATGTCCTCCGTGTTCTCAGTGGTATGTCGTGGGGAGCGGATCGAACCGTCCTACTTCGCCTATATCGGTCGATCGTCCGCTCCAAGCTGGATTATGGGAGCTTCGTATACTCCTCTGCATGGCCGTCCATCTTACGCTACCTCAACTCCATACAACATCGGGGCTTACATCTTGCGATCGGAGCGTTTTATACTAGTCCCGTCGAGAGTCTTCATGCTGAAGACGGTGAATTGCCACTCACCTACCGGCGCGATATACTGCTTTGTCGGTATGCCTGTCGGCTACTGTCAATGCCCAACCACCCGTCTTATCGTTCCTTTTTTGACGACTCTCTCGACCGTCAATACGGGTTGTATGTCTCTGCCCTGCTACCCCCTGGAGTTCGCTTTAGTTGCCTCCTCCAACACCTTGATTTTTCACTCCCTGCAACCTTTAGAGTGGGCGAGAGCCACACGCCACCTTGGCTCCAGGCTCAGGTTCGCGTTCACCTTGACCTCAGCTCGCTCCCAAAGGAGGTTACCCCTGGTTCGGTATACCACTCCCGTTTTGTCGAACTTCGTTCGAAGTTCAGTAATATGACCTTCATTTATACAGATGGCTCTAAGACCAATGACGGGGTCGGGTGTTCTTTTATTGTCAGGGCACAAAGTTTCAAATACCGGCTCCATGGCCATTGTTCGGTCTTCACAGCTGAGCTCTATGCCCTCTACCAGGCTGTTCTTTACATCTGCCGCCACCGACATTCTGCTCTTGTCATCTGCTCCGATTCCCTGAGCGCCATCCAGAGCCTCAGTGATCCGTATCCGGTTCACCCTTTTGTGCACCGGATCCAATGCTCTCTTCAGCAGCTGGTGGACGAAGGTTCCCTGGTTAGCATTATATGGGTTCCTGGCCATGTCGGTAACCCTGGGAATGAAGCTGCAGATGCCGCTGCCAAGGCTGCGGTCCTTCAGCCTCGGACAGCTTCTTGTTGTGTCCCTTCATCAGATTGTAGCAGGGTCATTTGTCGGCGCATTTTATCGCTGTGGCATGCCGATTGGGCTGCACTTACGGACAACAAACTTCGGGCCTTGAAACCTCTTCCCGCGGCTTAGACGTCCTCCTCACGCCCTTCTCGGCGGGAGGAGGTCTTTTGGCCTGGTTACGAATTGGACACTGCCGTTTCAGCCATCGCCATCTCCTGACGACTGCGCCGGCGCCGTTCTGCCCATGTGGGCAATTACTGACATTCTGCCACATTTTAACGTCCTGTCCGGATTTTAATACACTGCATCTTGATCTTGGCCTGCCATGTACTCTAGATGCCATTTTAGCGGATGACCCAGGAGCAGCTGCTCGCGTTCTTCATTTTATCAACTTGACAAACCTGTCTAAGGACATTTGATTATGCCGTTTTTTTAATCCTACGCCTGTCAATCTATCTTTTATCATTTTTTCCCTTTTAGTTGCTGTTTTAAACTTGTGCGTCACGGTGCATTCCTAACGTAGTCTGGGCGCTAATGACCATTGAAGTTGTGCGCCCTAAAACCACAATAAAAAACAAGTGTCTCTGACGTGCGCCCTCATAGTTCATTTCATCTTTTCTTTCATGTCGTTGTCTGATGCTAGGGTGCACAGCCAGCACGGTAGCCAGCCCATGTGGTGGGGTCGCAATGTACTCTTTTGGTTGAGCCCCCTGAACACACAGGGATCACACTTTTGATATCTTAGCTGTGACCTCCTCATGTAAGCCTAGGAGTGGTTGCTTGTCATCATGGAGCATCGGAACTCCCGGCAATGGATGCCGAGCCAGACGGCCCTTGCTGTGGCTGGGTGGCGACCATGAGGAGAGTCCCTGATCAGAGTGGGTGGTATCAGGGCAGACGCTATGCAAATGAAATGCATACGGGTCCAGAACTCTGGCCGTTCTTCTGCAGCTGTCTCTCTGTATGGAACTGATTCTTCTATTGCTGCTTCTCCTACCCCTTCGGCCTTCCCTTCCATAGCTACCCCCTGGGAGGAGGGTCAGGCCCGTCGGCTAGGGGCGAAACCTTTGCCCCGCTATCTGGTTTGCACCACGACTGATGGGGATACTTTCACCAATACCGAGCCTTTATTCTTTGTGGAACACATTGAAGACAAGTTTGGCGAAGTGGACTCCCTGAGCAAGATGCGGTCAGGTTCGTTGTTGATCAAAACTCTTCAGCTGCCCAGTCTGCAGCCCTTCATACCTGTAACCATCTTGGCACAATTCCTGTGTCCATAACCACCCACCAGTCTCTAAATATGGTTCAAGGTGTGATTTTTCACAAGGACCCCATGTTTCAAACTGATGAGGAACTTCGGGACAATCTCGGACGACGGGTTGTTCACTTTGGTCGGCGTGTTCAGAAGGGTCCGAAGGAAAATCGCATTGATACTGGTGCCCTTATCCTGGCCTTTGAAGGGGATACCTTCTCTGAGAAAGTAAAGATTATGGTTTATCAATGTGAAGCTGTACACCCCACCTCCTGTGAGGTGTTTTAAGTGCTTGTGTTTTGGACACGTCTTCCCGCTGTTTGCAGGCCCCTCTCTGTGGTGACTGTGGACGTCCACTCCATGAGGGGAGTTCCTGTGTTCCCCCTCCTGTGTGTGTAAATTGTCATGGCAATCATTCTCCATGTTCACCAGATTGCCCAGTATATAAGAAGGAAAAGAAAATACAGGAGTATAAGTCTCTTGATTGTCTAACCTACACCAAGGCTCATAAGAAGTATACACGTCTTCACCCTGTGTCCATGACGTCTAGTTATGCTTTAGTTTCATCTTAACCCCTTCCTCCCCCTTCATTACCCCAATCCCGGACCCCTCTCCTCCTCCCCCCTCCCTCCCCTGTGTCTCCCACACCATCTTCTGCGGGCGCTGCTCCCCCTCCCCAGCTGGAGAAGTGTCCCACTTCTTTGGCGTCTGCCAGTCAAGGGCGTCCCTACCGAGATACCCCTTCCCGGCACCTTCCAGGCCAAAGGTCTGCTGCCATGCGACGACCGCGGGGACCACGGTCTGTCGGCCACCAGGTCGCCCGATCTCTTTCTGTTCCCAATCTTGCTGCAGCTGGCTCCTTTATGCAACACAGCCCTCCACAATCTCATACAGAAAAGAAGAAGAAAGCCCCGGAACAAGGAGCCCCTGGTGTCACCAGAGGTCCCATCCCTGGCTTCACAACCAGTTTCTGCCCTGTTGTTCATGGATGTCGCCCCCTCCTTGTCGGTGACGGGTGGTGACGCAGCGGTATGACTGGCTTTAGCCTTTTCAACCCCCATTTGAATCATCATTCTGTGGTTATCCAATGGAATTGTAATGAATATTACTGTCACCTTCCAGAATTGAAATCCCTTATTTCGTCTCTCCGCAGCTTGTGTGGTTCTACAGGAATCTCATTTTACTGATGATCACTCACCTACCCTCTGTGGGTTCCATGTTTTCTGTCGAATTCTGGTCAGCCCCCTGCTGGATTCTGGAGGTGTTTGTACGTTGGTCCATACTGACGTTGTTAGCACATGGATTCCTCTTCAAACTACTTTGGAAGTGGGTGCTGTTAGGGTCCACCTGGATTCTGAGGTCACGGTTTGCAATCTTTATCTCTCTCCTGACAGGACTCTTCCACCTGCTGCCTTAACTGCTCTTCTTCAGCAACTTCCTCCTTCCTCCTCCCTTCCTCCTCCTCAGGGATTTTAATGCTCATTATCCCTTGTGGGGCAGTGCATTTCCATCTAGACGAGGTCTTCTCATAGACCAGTTTATTACAGACCACGACTTGTGCCTTCTTAATTATGGCTCCCCTGCTCATTTCAGTGCCGGTCATGGTACCTTTTCTGCCATTGATATCCCTCCCACCCTCCCACCCTCCCCATATCAGACTTCAGAAGGTAGGACGTTTCCGTAAACTTAATGTTCTTCGCTTCTTTGCCCACACCTTCTCCGCCTTTATCGTGCTTTAGTTCTGTCTTGCTTGGACTATGGTTGTCAAGTTTATGGTTCGGCTGCTTCTTCTACACTTCACCTGCCTCCCACCCTCCCTGCCTCCCTGCCTCCCTCCCCCCCTTCACTGGTCGCCACACGACGACCTTTGTGATAGTGACCATTTCCCGTTGATTCTCTGGCTTCCTTCCCGCTCCCCGATGAACAGGTTACCTCGTTGGTCTTTCCAACGCGCCAAGTCCCGTGGTGGAGTGCAGCCATTGCTTTAAACGCTTTTGCGCTAAAGCCCATTATTTATCAAACAGAGCATACGGATGTGTTGGGAACGATTTGTTTCTTCCCTCGGTTCTACTGTCCCTATGTCGCAGGTATGGGCTACACTTTGCTCTCTCTAAGGTTGCCATAGGTAGTCCACCCACCCAGGCCTTCACCTCCCAGATGGCCTTTGTACGGACCCTCCCTGCCTCCCACCCTCCCTGCCTCCCACCCTCCCTGCCTCCCACCCTCCCTGCCTCCCACCCTCCCTGCCTCCCACCCTCCCTGCCTCCCACCCTCCCTGCCTCCCACCCTCCCTGCCTCCCACCCTCCCTGCCTCCCACCCTCCCTGCCTCCCACCCTCCCTGCCTCCCACCCTCCCTGCCTCCCACCCTCCCTGCCTCCCACCCTCCCTGCCTCCCACCCTCCCTGCCTCCCACCCTCCCTGCCTCCCACCCTCCCTGCCTCCCACCCTCCCTGCCTCCCACCCTCCCTGCCTCCCACCCTCCCTGCCTCCCACCCTCCCTGCCTCCCACCCTCCCTGCCTCCCACCCTCCCTGCCTCCCACCCTCCCTGCCTCCCACCCTCCCTGCCTCCCACCCTCCCTGCCTCCCACCCTCCCTGCCTCCCACCCTCCCTGCCTCCCACCCTCCCTGCCTCCCACCCTCCCTGCCTCCCACCCTCCCTGCCTCCCACCCTCCCTGCCTCCCACCCTCCCTGCCTCCCACCCTCCCTGCCTCCCACCCTCCCTGCCTCCCACCCTCCCTGCCTCCCACCCTCCCTGCCTCCCACCCTCCCTGCCTCCCACCCTCCCTGCCTCCCACCCTCCCTGCCTCCCACCCTCCCTGCCTCCCACCCTCCCTGCCTCCCACCCTCCCTGCCTCCCACCCTCCCTGCCTCCCACCCTCCCTGCCTCCCACCCTCCCTGCCTCCCACCCTCCCTGCCTCCCACCCTCCCTGCCTCCCACCCTCCCTGCCTCCCACCCTCCCTGCCTCCCACCCTCCCTGCCTCCCACCCTCCCTGCCTCCCACCCTCCCTGCCTCCCACCCTCCCTGCCTCCCACCCTCCCTGCCTCCCACCCTCCCTGCCTCCCACCCTCCCTGCCTCCCACCCTCCCTGCCTCCCACCCTCCCTGCCTCCCACCCTCCCTGCCTCCCACCCTCCCTGCCTCCCACCCTCCCTGCCTCCCACCCTCCCTGCCTCCCACCCTCCCTGCCTCCCACCCTCCCTGCCTCCCACCCTCCCTGCCTCCCACCCTCCCTGCCTCCCACCCTCCCTGCCTCCCACCCTCCCTGCCTCCCACCCTCCCTGCCTCCCACCCTCCCTGCCTCCCACCCTCCCTGCCTCCCACCCTCCCTGCCTCCCACCCTCCCTGCCTCCCACCCTCCCTGCCTCCCACCCTCCCTGCCTCCCACCCTCCCTGCCTCCCACCCTCCCTGCCTCCCACCCTCCCTGCCTCCCACCCTCCCTGCCTCCCACCCTCCCTGCCTCCCACCCTCCCTGCCTCCCACCCTCCCTGCCTCCCACCCTCCCTGCCTCCCACCCTCCCTGCCTCCCACCCTCCCTGCCTCCCACCCTCCCTGCCTCCCACCCTCCCTGCCTCCCACCCTCCCTGCCTCCCACCCTCCCTGCCTCCCACCCTCCCTGCCTCCCACCCTCCCTGCCTCCCACCCTCCCTGCCTCCCACCCTCCCTGCCTCCCACCCTCCCTGCCTCCCACCCTCCCTGCCTCCCACCCTCCCTGCCTCCCACCCTCCCTGCCTCCCACCCTCCCTGCCTCCCACCCTCCCTGCCTCCCACCCTCCCTGCCTCCCACCCTCCCTGCCTCCCACCCTCCCTGCCTCCCACCCTCCCTGCCTCCCACCCTCCCTGCCTCCCACCCTCCCTGCCTCCCACCCTCCCTGCCTCCCACCCTCCCTGCCTCCCACTCTCCCTGCCTCCCACCCTCCCTGCCTCCCACCCTCCCTGCCTCCCACCCTCCCTGCCTCCCACCCTCCCTGCCTCCCTCCCCCCCTTCACTGGTCGCCACACGACGACCTTTGTGATAGTGACCATTTCCCGTTGATTCTCTGGCTTCCTTCCCGCTCCCCGATGAACAGGTTACCTCGTTGGTCTTTCCAACGCGCCAATTGGCCTCTATACACTGCACAGGTCGTGTTTTCTCCTTTGTCGGGTTGTATTGATGACATCCTACGTGACGTGTCTGACGTGATTGTTCGCGCTGCTAGCCTTGCTGTACCACGCTCATCTGGACCATTCGCTGCTGGCAAGTCCCGTGGTGGAGTGCAGCCATTGCTTTAAACGCTTTTGCGCTAAAGCCCATTATTTATCAAACAGAGCATACGGATGTGTTGGGAACGATTTGTTTCTTCCCTCGGTTCTACTGTCCCTATGTCGCAGGTATGGGCTACACTTTGCTCTCTCTAAGGTTGCCATTGGTAGTCCACCCTCCCAGGCCTTCACCTCCCAGATGGCCTTTGTACGGACCCGTCGATTCTTGTGGAACATCTTGCGACCCATTTTGCAACGGCATCAGCATCAGCCTCCTTCACCAGAAGCAGCGGGCCGAAGCTTCCGCCTTATGTTTTACCCCTTGTCAGTCAGAATCTTACAACGAACCTTTTACTGAATGGAAATTTCTTTCTGCACTTTCTTCTTCTCCTGATATGGCCCCTGGCCCAGACTCCATTCATAACCAACCGCTTCAACATCTCAGTGCTCCACAACGGCAACATATTCTTCGGGTGTTTAACCGTATTTGGCTCCAGGGTGACTTCCCTTCTCAGTGGAGGGATACCATTGTGGTTCCTGTCCTTAAGCCTGGTAAGAACCCCCTATTTGTTGAAAGTTATCTGCCAGTTAGTCTGACAAATGTTGTTTGCAAGTTACTTGAATGGATGGTAGCCCATCGGCTCAATTGGGCCCTTGAATCTCGGGATCTATTGTCCCATACCAGAGTGGCTTCCGAGAGGGATGGTCTCTGATTGATCATTTACTTCGCTTGGAATCCGCAGTTCGGCAGGCTTTTTCTCAGCGCCGCCATTGGGTTGCAGTATTTTTCTACGTTTGCAAGGCCTATGACACGGCTTGGCGCCATCACATCTTACTTACACTTCATCAGTGGGGTTTCCGGGGCCCACTCCCGATTTTTATCTGCCAGTTCCTGTTCCATCAGTCATTCAGGGTTCGGGTTGGTACTGTTTTTAGTTCTCTGCGGACCTAGGAGACTGGCATCCCACAGGGTTCCGTATTGAGTGTACTTCTTTTCCTCATTGCTATAGATGGACTTGTGGCCTCTGTCGGTCCTTTGGTTGCCCCTGCTCTGTATGTGGATGATTTCTTGGGTTAGTTCCTCCTCAATGACCTCTGCAGGCGGGAGCTCCAGGGAGCTATACAGCGTGCCTCTGCATGGACCCTCTCACACAGGTTTCAATTCTCTCCTTTAAAATCGCGGGTGGTCCACTTCTGTCGCCATACTACAATCCACCCTGATCCAGAGCTCTATCTTGATGCACAACGATTGCCTGTGGTCTCACAGTTTCATTTCCTTGGTCTTCTTTTCGACAACAATCTCACTTGGCTGCCCCATATCAGACTTCAGAAGGTAGGACGTTTCCGTAAACTTAATGTTCTTCGCTTCTTTGCCCACACCTTCTCCGCCTTTATCGTGCTTTAGTTCTGTCTTGCTTGGACTATGGTTGTCAAGTTTATGGTTCGGCTGCTTCTTCTACACTTCACCTGCTAGATCCAGTCCACCATCGTGGTATCCGTTTGGCCACCAGTGCCTTCCCTACTAGCCCTGTTGATAGTCTCCTGGTTGAAGCTGGGATCCAGCCCCCCCCCCCCTTTTCTGTTCAGCGGTCACAGCTTCTGGTGTCTTATGCAATCGCTGTCCATTCCTTTCCCACCCATCCTTCCTATTACATCCTGTTCCAAGACCATGGACATTGCCCATCTGATTCCCACCCTCAGGCAGGTTTACCGGTTGGGCTCTGACTTGCGTCTCTTCACTGTGATTTTCAGCTTCCTTCTTTATCCTGTCTTCCACGCCCCCCCCCCCCCCCCCGCCCCCTTGTTAGTTCCACGGCCCCAAATTCGGATGGATCTCTGCGGAGGTCCGAAAGATTCCATCCCCCCGATGGTGTTCCGTTCCTTTTTCTGGCGAATTTTATGGGAATTTTGGGATGCTGTCGTTTTTTACACCGATGGCTCTAAATCTGCTAATCATGTGGGATATGCCTTCATGTCCTCTGCTGGAATGGAAAATCATCTGCTGCCACCTACATATGGGGTGTTTACTGCGGAATTGATGGCAATTTCCCAGGCCCTTACCTTTGTTAAACAGTCCCAACACAACCGCGTTTTGTTATGTACGGACTCAGTGAGTGGCCTTCTGCCTATTGACTGGTGTTTTTCACACCATCCCTTGGTCTCTGCCATCCATGACCATCTTGCTGATCTTCACTGTGTTGCTTGTTCAGTTGACTTCCTTTGAGTCCCTGGCACGTGGGTATCCCAGGAAATGAGCTTGCTGATTGTTTGGTTGGGGGAGCAGTCACTTGCCCCCATTTTCTATAACCCCTCCTGCAGTGGATTTACGGCTTCACATCAAATCCCACTTTGCGCAATCATGGGCTAACTCTTGGCAGGCTACCTCCCTGTCTAATAAACTTCATGCGATTAACGTGACACCAGGCCCGTGGCGTTCTTCCTTTTGCCTCTCCCAAAAGTACCACACTGTCGTCTCCGCATTGGCCATACCAGGCTGACCCATGGTTTTCTTTTGCTTGATGATCCACCCCCACTTTGTGGTTGTGGAGCCTTCCAGTCAGTAGCCCACATTTTGGTTGAATGCCCCCTTCTTTTGGCTCTGCGTGCTAAGTACAGACTCCCCCATACGTTACCTTTGATGTTGGCTGACAATTCTTGGATGGTCAAACTGGTTCTTGGTTTCCTCTGGGAAAGTGGTTTTTATTCTTATTTTTAAGGTTTTTAATCTCACTTTGGTGTTGGGACAGGGCGGTGAGCGTTGGGGTATCTCCCACTGTAAGCTGTGTTTGGAGATTCCTGACTCCCCTCCCTGGCCGAGATCCTCTTTTCATCCCCTTTTACTCTGTTTTTATCACTTTTTGGGATTGGTTAGTCTCCTTTTCCCATAGGCACTTCTACATTCTAGTGGTTGCACGCTTTTAAGTCGCAGGTGGTCTTGACTCTACACCTTCAGAGGTGGGATATTTCCTGCCTCTAGCATAGCATTGGGTTCACTCTCTTGCTGACTTACCTAGTTATGTTTCTACCTTTGACGACATGACTGAACTTTTACGTTTTTTAGCCTTTTCCCCTTTTATCGTTCTGATTTTTCTGACATGTCACACTATCTGAATGGACCACCTTTGAAACAAGGGACTGATGACCTTGCTGTTTGGTCCCTTTAACACCAACCAACCAACCGGCATTGTACATTGACAATTCTTGTATCTGGTGCAGCTCCCACTCGGTAGTGTCTGCTGAGCACCAGCTCCAAGGCGCCATCTGACAGGCCTCTGCATGGGGCCACTGTTCATTGCTTCCAGTTTTCTCCCTCCAAAATGCACATTGTACATTTTTGTTGTCAATCCACAGTACACCCTGATCCAGAACTTTTTTTTAGGAAACCAGCTCCTCGATGTTGTAGCACAGTCCCATTCCTTGGCCCTTATTTTTGATAACAAGCTGACGTGGCTGCCCCACATTTGCCACCTAAAGACTATATGTAAGAAGAAGCTTAATGCTCTCCACCTCCTGGCCCACACATTTTGGGGTGCAGACTGTTCCACTCTTCTCCATCTTTATTGTGCCCTGGTCTTGTCCCCCCAGGGGGTCCACAACTCTTTTGTGGATACATGCGTGGCGAGCATGGGGCCCCGAGCCATTGCAGCCTTCTTTCTCTCCCGGCTGCATTTCCTTTCCCTTCCCCTCCTTTCCCCTCCATGCTCCTTTCCCCTCGCCCTCTCCTCTCCCTCTATTGGTGTCCTTGCTTATGTTGGCCCACGCTATCCTCCTGGTTCTGTTGGTTTTACACTCCGGCTTTGTTGTGTAATCATCTCCTCCTTTTGGCATTCCTTGATCCCCCTCTGGGGTTTGACCTCCATTACTAAATTTCTCCTCCGTAGTGTGAGCCATTTGGGGAAGAGCACCTTACCTAGTGTCTCCGACGTGCGCCCTCCTAGTGCATTCCACCTTTTCTTTCACGTCGTTGTCTGATTCTAGGGTGCATAGCCAGCACAGTAGCCAGCCCATGTGGTGGGGTCGATATGTACCCTTTTGGTTGAGCCCCCTGAACACACAGGGATCACACTTCTGGTACCTGAGCTGTGACCTCCTCATGCATGCCTTGGAGTGGTTGCTTGTCATCCTGGAGCATCGGAACTCCCGGCAATGGCCGCCGTGCCAGACAGCCCTTGCTGTGGCTGGGTGGCGCCTGTGAGGAGAGCCCCTGATCGGAGTGGGTGGTATCAGGGTGGACGATATGCAGATGAAACGCATACGAGTCCAAACCTCTGGCCATTTTTCTGCAGCCATCTCTTTGCGTGGAACTGATTCCTCAAGTGCTGCTTCTCTTGCCCCTTCGGCCTTCCCTTCCATGGCTACCCCCTGGGAAGAGGGTCAGGCCCATCGTCTAGGGGCGAAACCTTTCCCCCATTACCTAGTTTGCACCAGGACTGATGGAGATACTTTCACCAGTGTCAAACCTTTATTCTTTGTGGAACACATTGAAGACAAGTTTGGCGAAGTGGACTCCCTGAGCAAGATGCGGTCGGGTTCGTTGCTGATAAAAACTGCTTCAGCTGCCCAATCTGCGGCCCTTCGTGCCTTTACCCATTTTGGCACAATTCCTGTGTGCATTACCCCTCACCAGTCTCTAAATATGGTACAAGGTGTGATTTTTCACACGGACCTCATCCTTCAAACTGATGAGGAACTTCGGGACAGTCTCGGACGGCGGGGTGTTCACTTTGTTCGGCGTGTTCAGAAGGGTCCTAAAGATAATCGTATTGATACTGGTGCCTTTATCCTGGCCTTTGAAGGGGATACCCTTCCTGAGAAAGTTAAGATTATGGTCTATCGCTGTGATGTGAAGCCGTACATCCCACCTCCTATGAGGTGTTTTAAGTGCTTGTGTTTTGGCCACATGTCTTCTCGCTGTTCCCAGGCCTCTCTCTGTGGTGACTGTGGACGTCCACTCCATGAGGGGAGTCACTGTGTTCCTCCTCCTGTATGTGTAAATTGTCATGGTAGTCATTTTCCACGTTCACCAGATTGCCCAGTATATAAGAAAGAAAAAAAGATACAGGAGTAGAAGTCCCTTGATCGTTTAACCTACACAGAGGCCCGTAAGAAATATGCACGACTGCACCCTGTGTCCATAACATCTAGTTACGCCTTGGTTACATCTTCACCCCTTCCTCCCCCTTCCTTACCCCCATCCTGGACCCCTCTCCTCCCCCCCCCCCCCCTGCAGCTCCCACACCTCCTATGGGCGCTGCTCCCCCTCCCCAGCCGGAGAAGTGTCCCACTCCTTCGGCGTCTGCCGGTCAAGGGCGCCTCTCCCGGGATGCCCCTTCCCGGCACCTTCCAGGTCAAAGGTCTGCTGCCGCGCGGCGACCGTGAGAGCCACGGTCTGTCGGCCCCCAGGTTGCCCGGTCTCTTTCTGTTCCTAATCTTGCTGCAGCTGTCTCCTTTATGCCACACAGCCCTCCTCGATCTCATCCTGAAAAGAAGAAGAAACGTAAGTCCCGGGACAAAGAGCCTCTGGTGTCACCGGAGGTCCCTTCCCCGACTTCACAACCGGATTCTGACCTGTCGTTCATGGATGTCGCCCCCCTCCTTGTCGGTGACTGGTGGGGACCCGGCGGTATGACTGGATTTAGCGTGTTCAGCCCTCATTTAAACCATCGTTCTGTGGTTCTCCAATGGAATTGTAATGGATACTATCGTCACCTTCCGGAATTGAAATCCCTTCTTTCGTCCTACTCTGCAGCTTGTGTGGTTCTCCAGGAATCTCATTTTACTGATGCTCACTCACCGACCCTCCGTGGGTTCCGTGTTTTCTGTCGAAATCGGGTCAGACCCTTGCGGGCTTCTGGTGGCGTTTGTACGTTGGTCTGTACAGACATTGCTAGCACGTGGATTCCTCTCCAAACTACATTGGAAGCGGTTGCTGTTAGGGTCCACTTAGACTCTGCAGTCACAGTTTGCAATCTTTATCTCCCTCCCGACAGGACTCTTACACCTGCTGCCTTAACCACCCTTCTTCAGCAACTTCCTCCTCCCTTCCTCCTCCTTGGGGATTTTAATGCTCACCATCCTTTGTGGGGCAGCGCCTTTCCATCTAGACGAGGTCTTCTTATAGACGAATTTATTGCAGACCACGACCTGTGCCTTCTTAATGATGGCTCCCCTACACATTTCAGTGCCAGTCATGGTACTTTTTCTGCCATTGATCTTTCTCTTTCTTCTCCCTCTCTCCTCCCTTCATTACACTGGTCGCCACACGACGACCTTTGTGATAGTGACCATTTCCCGTTGATTATCACGCTCCCTTCCCGCTCCCCGATGGACAGGTTACCTCGTTGGTCTTTCCACCGCGCCGATTGGCCTCTATACACTGCACAGGTCGAGTTTTCTCCTTCTTTGTCGGGTTGTATTGATGACGTCCTACGTGACGTGTCTGACGCGATTGTTCGCGCTGCTAGCCTTGCTGTACCGCGCTCATCTGGACCATTTCGTCGCCGGCAAGTCCCGTGGTGGAGTACGGCCATTGCCATTGCCATCCGTGATCGCCGTCGAGCTTTGCAACACTTCAAGTGGCACCCATCCGTAGCCAGCCTTACTACCTTTAAACGCCTCCGCGCTAAATCCCGTTATTTAATCAAACAGAGTAAGCGGATATGTTGGGAACGATTCATTTCTTCCCTTGGTTCTACTGTCTATCTGTCACGGGTATGGGCTACACTTTGTTCTCTCCAAGGTTGCCATCGGCAGTCCACCCTCCCAGGCCTTCACCTCCCAGATGGCATTTGTACGGACCCATTAGTTCTTGCAGAACATCTTACGACCCATTTTGCAGTGGCGTCAGCGTCAGCCTCCTATCCAGCTGCTTTCCTTCATCAAAAACAGCTGGCTGAAGCTTCCGCCTTAAGTTTCACCCCTTGTGAGTCAGAATCTTACAACGAACCTTTTACTGAATGGGAATTTCTTTCTGCTCTATCTTCTTCTCATGATACGGCCCCTGGCCCAGATTCCATTCATAACCAACTGCTTCAACATCTCAGTGCTCCACAACGGCAACATATTCTTCGGGTGTTTAACTGTATCTGGCTCCAGGGTGACTTCCCTTCTCAGTGGAGGGATAGCATTGTGGTTCCTGTCCTTAAGCCTGGTAAGAACCCCCTATCTGTTGACAGCTATCGGCCAATTAGTTTGACCAATGTTGTTTGTAAGTTACTTGAATGGATGGTAGCCTGTCAGCTCAATTGGGTCCTCGAATCTCGGGATCTATTGTCTCCTTACCAGTGTGGCTTTCGAGAGGGACGGTCTACAATCGATCATTTACTTCGCTTGGAATCCGCAGTTCGGCAGGCTTTTTCCCAGCGCCACCATTTGGTTGCATTGTTTTTTGACCTTCGTAAGGCCTATGACACGGCCTGGCGCCTTCACATCTTATTTACCCTTCATCAGTGGGGTCTTCGGGGCCCACTCCCGATTTTTATCCGCCAGTTCCTGATCCATCGGTCATTACGAGTTTGAGTTGGTACTGCTTTTAGATCTCCACGGACCCAGGAGACGGGCATCCCACAGGGTTCTGTATTGAGTGTCCTTCTTTTCCTCATTCCTATCGATGGACTTGTGGCCTCTGTCGGTCCCTTGGTCGCCCCTGCCCTGTATGTGGATGATTTCTGCATTTGGGTTAGTTCCTCCTCGATGGCATCTGCAGAGCGGCAGCTCCAGGTAGCTATACGGCGTGCCTCTGCATGGACCCTCTCACACGGGTTTCAATTCTCTCCTTTAAAATCGCGAGTGATCCACTTCTGTCGCCGTACTATGATCCACCCTGATCCAGAGCTCTATCTCGCTGCACAACGATTGCCTGTGGTCCCAGTTTCGTTTCCTGGGTCTTCTTTTCGACAACAAGCTCACTTGGATGCCCCATATCAGACTCCTGAAGGTAGGATGTTTCCGTAAACTCGATGTCCTTCGCTTCCTTGCCCACTCCTCTTGGGGTGCGGACCGTTCCCTCCTCCTCCGTCTTTATCGTGCTCTAGTTCTGTCTCGCTTGGACTATGGTTGTCAAGTTTATGGTTCAGCTGCTCCTTCCACACTGCACGTGCTGGATCTAGTCCACCATCGTGGTATCCGTTTGGCCACCGGTGCCTTCCCTACTAGCCCTGTTGACAGTCTCCTGGTTGAAGCTGGGATCCCCCTCCCTTTCTGTTCAGCGGTCCCAGCTTCTGGTGTCTTATGCACTCACTATCCGTTCCTCTCCCACTCATCCTTCCTATTCTATCCTGTTCCCAGACCATGGACGTCGCCCACCCGACTCCCGCCCTCGGGCGGGTTTATCGGTTGGGCTGCGCCTTGCGTCTCTTTGCCATGATTTTCAGCTTCTTTCTTTGTCCTGTCTTCCTCGCTCCCTCCCCTCCACCCCTCCTTGGTTAGTTCCTCGGCCTCGACTTCGGATGGATCTCCGCTGCGGTCCGAAAGATTCCATCCCCCCTGTGGTGTTCCGTTCCTTTTTCCGCCAAATTTTGTGGGAGTTTCGGGATGCTGTTGTTTTTTACACTGATGGCTCTAAATCTGCTGATCTTGTTGGGTATGCCTTCATGTCCTCTGTTGGAACAGAAAGTCATCTGCTGCCACCTACATGTGGGGTGTTTACTGCGGAATTGATGGCAATTTCCCAGGCCCTTACCTTTATTAAACAGTCCCAACACAACTGCATTTTGTTATGCACGGACTCGAAGAGTGGCCTTCTTGCTATTGACCGGAGTTTTTCGCGCCATCCCTTGGTCTCTGCCATCCATGACCATCTCGCTGATATTCACCATGCTGCTTGTTCTATTGACTTCCTTTGAGTCCCTGGCCATGTGGGTATCCCGGGTAATGAGCTCGCTGATCGTTTGGCTGGGGGAGCAGTTACTTACCCCCCGTTTTCTGTAGCCCCTCCTGCAGCGGATTTAAGGCTTCACATCAAATCCCACTTCGCACATCATGGGCCAATTCTTGGGAGGCTACTTCCCTGTCTAATAAACTTCGTGCAATTAAGGTGACACCAGGCCCGTGGTGTTCTTCCTTTCGCATCTCCCGAAAGGACTCGACCACACTGTGTCGTCTCCGCATTGGCCATACTTGTTTGACCCATGGTTTTCTTTTGCGTGATGAGCCACCCCCACTATGTGGTTGTGGAGCCTTTCAGTCAGTATCCCACATTTTGGTTGAATGCCCCCTTCTTTTGGCTCTGCGTGCTAAGTACAAGCTCCCCCACACTTTACCTTTGATGTTGGCTGACGATTCCCGGATGGTCTCTCTGGTTCTTGGTTTCCTCCGGGAAAGTGGTTTTTATTCTCAGTTTTAAGGTTTTTAATCTCTCTCTGGTGTTGGGGCGGGGCGGTGAGTGTTTGGGTGTCTCCCACTGTAAGCAGTGTTCGGAGATTCCTGATTCACCTCCCTGACTGAATTCCTCTTTTCTTCCCCTTTTACTCTGTTTTTACCCCCTTTTTTTTTTTTTTTTTTTAAAAAAAAGGCTTGGTTAGTCTTTCTATTCCCATACGTACTTTCTACATTATAGCAGTTGTACCTTTTAAGTCACAGGTGGTCTTGCCTATGCTGCTTCAGCATAGTGTTGGGTTCGTTCTCTTGCCGACTTCCCTCATTTTGTTTTTTACCAATGACAACATGACTGCCTTTTTACGTTTTTTCCCTTTTCCCGTTTTATTGTTCTGACTTTACGGAGTTGTCCCATTAGCGGAATGGCGCATATTTGAAACAAGGGACTGATGACCTTGCTGTTTGGTCCCTTAAACCTCAACCAATCAACCAACCAACCAACCTGGTCTTGTCCAGACTAGATTATGGAAGTCAGGTTTATGGCTCAGCAGCTCCTTCCACTTTGAAACTCCTTGACCCTGTCTGTCTTTGAGGGGTGTGTCTGGCTAGTGGTGCCTTTGCACTAGTCCTGTTGATAGTCTCCTCACAGAAATGTGTATTCACCCCCTACACATATGATGGAGCCAACTCCTTGTTTCTTACGCAATCACTGTTCACAAATTCCCTGACCATCCTGTGTACCCTGTGCTCTTTGCTAATGAGTGATGTCTCCCTCCTAACACCCACCCATGGGTGGGATTGCTGGTTGCCATGCATCTCACTTCCCCCAGTCGGGATCTCCATCTTCACTAAGGTCTCTGTTGCTCCTATGGTTTACCAGCGTCTTGTATGTGCCATCCTTGCAGAGTTCCAGGGTGACACCATCTTTTACACTGATGGTTTTAAGACTATTGATATGGTGGGATACACTTTCACATCTCCTACTGGCTTTGAGCACCATTTATTGCCAGGATCATGTAGTGTGTTCACAGCAGAGCTTCTAGCCATTCACAGGGCCCTCATTTTTGTTTTTTCAGGCATCCCTCCACAGTGTCGTAATTTGCTCAGACTCCATGAGCAGCCTTCAGGCTATTGATCGATGCTACTCTCATCATCCTTTAGTCTCTGCTATCCATGACCTTCTCTCTACCTGTTCAGTCATCTTTCTCTGGGTCCCAAGTCATGTGGGCATCCCAGGAAATGAATTGGCTGATCATTTGGTTAGAGAAGCAGATACTTACCACCCGCCCCCCCCCCCCCCCCCCCCAATTTCCTTTCATGGTTCCAGCTGTGGATATGCGGATCTACAGCAAATCTCTCTTTGCACAACAGTGGAATGCCATCTGGAGCCCTACTGCTCATACTAATAAACTCTGCACAATCAAGAAGTCTACTACAGTATGGCACTCTTCTTTCCACTCCTCTGGGAAGGAGTCAAAGGTTTCATGCCCTTTACGCATTGGTCGTACCTGGCTCAACCACTGTTTCCTCCTTTGCAACAATCCACCCAACAATGTGGTTGTGGAGCCAGGCTGATGATATCTAATATATTGGTGGAATGTCCCCTTCTTTAGGCTCTTTGTGTTACGTATAGTCTTCCCGATTTCTTAAATTTAATATTATCAGATGTTATACAAATGGTCGAACTGGTCCTCGGTTTCCTCTGTGAATGTGGTGTTTATTTCCAGATATAAGGTTCTCCTTTAGTCTTGGAGCAGGGGTGGGTTGGTTGTGGTTGAGACTTCTTTTACAGTATTCTCAGTCTGTGACCTCATGACTCCCCCGGTTTTCCAGTTTTTAGATTTGGTCTCACCTTTTATGCTTTTACTGTGTGTGTTTTATGTTCATTATTTTATAATTTGACTCTCCTGACTGGATCTGTTCACTTTTAGCAGACCTTTTTTCTTCTGTAACTCACTTTGGAATCTCAGGACTGATCACCATTTGGTTCATACCCCTCTCAATCAATGAATCAATCAATCAATCAGTCTGATGGTGTTCTGCACATGAGGTCTTGCTGCTCACTTCCACCCTGTGTCAACAAGAAAATATTGATTGCACATATGACCTAGGATGTAGAGTGTACTGCCCTCAGATGGGGTTGTTGTGCAGCTGGCTTGGCTTGTGTTGAGGAGGCAGATGGCTTGTACCAGTGTAGCAATCCAGAGCACCTACCATGGATTGTTCTTCTTGTTTGGGTGTTCACAAGGAGCTGTTCAGTAGCATGTTTCATTGTCAAAATGCACATGAAACCAATAGAGGTGTGGCCATATGTTGTTGCCTGAGCAAGAAGTGTAGACAGCTGGCCAGATGTTCGTTTTGACTGTTTGGAGGTCTCTACTCTGTCAAGTATGATGTCACTCAGAACTGTCAGTGTCCATACCCACTTTCTTTGCTTCAGCTGCTTGCTGCTGCATGTCATGACATGATCAGTGACTGAGGCAGAGTTGGTCATTTTTGTCCAAGGAATAGAGCACTGTGTGATATAACATGGCTAGAAGTCTCTTCCAAAATTAGTTCTTTCTAATGTCTCATTCTCATACAAAGTAATCGCGAGTTGCAGCTGAGGTAGTACCTCCGTGATCCAGTGTCCAAGGGTGTGATCTGGCATGAGGTTGGCATCATTGAATGTTTGGAGGCATGTCAAACGTTGAGAAGGTATCTTGGTGCCTAGACATTCATCATAAATAACTGGTTACAGCTGCCATTCCAGTGTCCCAGCTAGTCACTGGAGTGATACTGTCTTTGCCATGTCATGTTTGTTAGTGGCTGAGGTGGTGTCAGTGTGTTCATAAAGATGGCTCAGTAATGTGATTAACTTGGAGCTATCATTGGAAATGCCATGGTTGTGTAGAATAATCTGTGATAGAAAACTACATAGCTGGTTGTTCATGCCAAAAGGGTGATAGCCTCTGAGCTGGGGTGGAAATAATTATCATCAAAATTTTGGTATTTATGTGACACAGCTGCTGATCTGAGAGCTATGATGGATGGGCTCTTATGTACTGAATGTGATGTGGAAGGAAACTGTTCGTGCATGGTCTGACCAGACTCCACACGATGATGCAAACAGGTTCGCCAGAACTGTACTCAGTGCAGTACATGTAATGAAATTTAATAACATTCCACTGTGTCTGTGTGACAGTATGTTGACTGGAATCTTACTCATATGTGAACAGGCTGTATTTATTACCAGTGACCCAGAAGACTGGGAGTCAGAGAACATTGTCAGATATCAGAGGGCAGTTGTCAGCACCACCAGCACTTCTCAAAAAAGTTACTTTCACTTTTCACAAAAAGCAAAAGTTGTTTCTGTTGATGTAAAGCTCTAAACTGAACATAGTATAAGTCACTGTCTTGTAGTTTATAAAGTTCCCCCATAATAATCAGTACTCTATGTTAAAAGTCCAAAGTTATTGCATATAAGTGAGGAACACCATACTGCAATATTATAGAAATGTTTTAAGAAGATAACTTTATATTGAAGCCTAATTTATTTACCTTGCAGTTGGCATCAGCATCTAGGGTTGTTGTCAAGTTGATAACTTTAATGAAAGTAGAAGCTGGTACAAGGTTGTTTTCAGTGGTGACTGAAATATAATTCATTTATTTTTTTTCATATTAACCTCTTATTTGCATTTCTTCCAATTTAGTGGACATATCACAAACATTTGCATAACAAAACTTTGTACATAGAAACATTTTGTTCAGATCATTCATAATGTTTCATGAACTGTACTTGAGCACAGTAATAAATACTGGTACCAGAATATCAGAGTATATCCAGAACATTTGATAATTTAATTAAATACTGTTTACACTTTAATTGTGTATTTGAACAAAATTATTTCTTGTTTTTTTTTTTACACAGGACTATACTTCAAAAATATTATGGAAGTAAAATATATTTACAAAAGTGACAAAAAATTAACTGTTTTTCAAAAATACAGATGAGCCATGTCATAAAATCAGCACAATATAAGTTAGTAAATTAAATATTTGACATTTCTCATAAGAGACACTATTTTGATTTTATAAAATAAATTCGAAACAAGGCTGAATTTTACATTTTGTTGTGATATTAATAAGGAGACTAATTTTCATAGAATAACGTGATGTATAAAAACATCAATATATACTTGACTGATGTTATGCATGGCAGAACTTTGCCCAGATTGCTACAACATTGTGTAAATACCCAAAAACATGAATCAGATACTGCATATATCTGAAAACAGGTATAATCGTGACTGAAATTAAAGTGGTATCTTAAGTTTCTGTAATTTGAAAACATTACACAAGACCTTAGTTTACTTGAAGTTTTCCAGCACTATGGTTGCAAGATGACACCACTGAATATGGGAGGACATGGAGAATGCAGGATAATCTGTAGTAGGTATTAATGTTAGTTGCGTGGTCACCTGCATCTAGAGAATCCTGGCGTTCATGCTCATGGTCAAATGATTGCGCCAGAATCAGAAAATGAAAGATATAGGAGCCTTATTGCCCAGTAAGAATACATTGAAAAGATGTGTGTGTACACAATGAGAGCTCATACTGATCTATTACAGAGACAGTCCTGCAGCACAGCTGCACCACTGACAAAAGTTTTAAAATATTAGATAATGCAGTTGTTGCTGGATCACTATAAGTTCTTTCCAGCATTATAGAGTGGAAGTATTAAGATATCCAACTCATTAAGAACATGTTGTTCTCACACTGTTGGGCCATCTACTGAAAACACAAACTGAAATAACACTTTCACTATAAAAGTACTGTCACTCTGGGAACATTAGAAGCTGTCACTAACATCAGAGTGAGAAGGAAAAATGTTGACATTTTCTATCCAATTAAGTTTTGCGACAGCAGTTTGTCACTGTCTGTGACTCAGTGCCTCTGTGGGGATGAGTAGGAATCTGTCCTTTCAATACCATTGTTATTCCACCCTGAATTTTCCATTGTTTGATTCTGCACGATAGTTTCCCTCTCCCCCCCCTCCCCCTCCCCTGCCCACCACCACCACCACCACCAACACCAACCCAGTCATTCCCGTTGAGGGAATATGGTATAGTTGTAGGTAAACAACTAGAATTCTCTCATATACAGATTTATTCACACTAAGCGTCTACACAGATACAAGTCCGGAGGCTAACTGCCGTTGGCGTCTAACATGCTCTCCAAAGCCCTCTCCCAAAGACAGCACACTTATGCACAGAACAAATATCGATTTTTTTATGGCGCTCTACACCACATAGCCCCCCCACCCCCTCCCGCGCAGTATGGAGTACGTCCCTGGGAATGGGAGGGGGGGGGGGGGTGAGAAGTTAGGAAGGTAACGCACAGTTGTTCTGCGTCAGGCGGAAGCGGTCGACTGGTAGGAGACCGGGGGGTGAAGCCCAGTACGTCGACGGTGAAGTCAGCAAGCGACGCCGGCGGCTGAAGACGACGTCCCGTCCTGGAGTGAAGGTGTAGCACTTCGTCAGCCGGCAGGCGGAGAATCACCTTGCCAGAAGGCCTAACAAAGGCACGCAAATTGCCACACGCAGCACTTCTGCTCAATTTAAAGCGGTGCACCACACGAGATTCTGCACTTCCTCCCTCAATATTGTCACACGCGAGTACCACACACACTGTATCGCCATCTATGACAACAGATAATTTATGTATGTCATCAGGGTGCACATGGAAATCTCGTCCCTCAACATCAGTTCTGAAGTGTCTTATGGCCTCGTAAACTGCAAGTAGTTCTCTGTCGAATGCTGAGTATTTCTTCTGTGCGTTGTTTAGCTTTTTTGAGAAACTGCAGGGGGGTTGTAACATCGTTGTATGTCTGACTCAGTACTGCGCCGATAGCATTGTCACTAGCGTCAGTAGTGATAAACATTGTGGCGTCCGCCCATGGGTGAGCAATATTGACAGCGGAGGCTAACAGCTGTTTGAGTTCATTAAATGCCTTGTCCATGTCTGGTGTCCATGGTACCCGGCGGGTGCCAGAAGTTTGTGGGCCAGCGAGATCATCTGTGAGAGGAGCCTGCACCGCAGAAGCGGCTGGCAAATGTTTCCGATAATAATTAACTGTTCGATGAACCTGTGTAATTCGCTGTAGGTCTGAGGGCGTAGCATCTCGAAAACAGGCTTGATCTTGTCCTGTGGTGGTGTCAGACCGTCCGATGACACAACATAACTTAGGAATGTGACGGATGACTGGTGCAATTGAGTCTTTTTATTGTTCAGTTCAGTACCAGCGGCTGCTAAAATATCTGTCACGACTTGAGCACGCTCCTCACTCTGTTCTAAAGTAGGAGCAAAAACCAATATGTCGTCCATACATACGAAACAAAAGTCTAGATGGGATAAAGTTTGATTGATGAAAAGCTGCCACGTTTGGGGTGCATTTTTCAACCCAAACGGCATAAATTTGTATTGGAACAGCCCGAAGGGAGTGGTTATGGCAGTCTTTTCAATGTCCTCCGGAGCCATAGGAATCTGATGAAATGCGTGCTTACAGTCCACAACAGAGAAGTACTTTGCACCTGCGAGTGCATGATTGAAGTCTGCGATGTGTGGGACCGGATATTTATCAGTGATGGTGCGGGCATTTAAACGCCTATAGTCTCCAACCATACGCCAAGTACCGTCTTTCTTTTGGTCCAACAGGATAGGACTAGCCCAGCAACCGGAAGAAGGTTCAATTATTCCCTTTTGTAACAGATCGTCCAATTGTTCTTTTGCAATTTTCATAAATTCCGGCTTGAGGCGGCGTGGACGTTGCGATATGGGCGGCCCATCAGTTAGACGTAACCGATGAACTGTGCCGTTAGTGACTACTGCAATACGTGGCGCCGCCCGATAGTCAGATGTCTGTGAAGCGGAGCAGGCAGTGGCGGACAGGCCAAGCTGTGGCGCTGAGGGCACGGAATTACAGGCGTTCCATCCGCTCGTAGGCTGCGTAAAGGCCGCACACGTGTTAACATGGGCGAGGTTGGTACACTGGTTCTTGGTAGCGGGCCGTGCCGCTATGAGCGCTGTAGGCACGAGTGGGCGTGGCCAGACAGCAGATGGCCGTAGTTCATTGCCACAAGCTTGGCAAGTTAATTTTCCATTCGGAACGCAAGCGGGGGGGGCGGCTGAGAAGCGACGGACGCTCGAACGGTGTGAGGATCGTAGTCAAAATGTGCATTCTCATTGACATGGTAGCTCAGAGAGAATCCACAAGTGCTTAAGTACGCCGGTGAATGTCCGTTATGCACACAGTATTCACTCGACCGTGAGTGGTGGGGCTGGTTGTAGATGTCGGAGTAATTACTATCCAGCACAGAATTGTTGACCTGATTAGAAGCAACACAAGGATCCCACACACGTCCACTAGGATGCACACTCAGTGTGATATTTGCTGTTTGGCGAGCATTGAACACCTGTTGACTAGCCAGCACAGAAGGATACACACGTGGCGGGAACTGATTAGAGTTTGAATTTACTACTGGATTTTCCAAAGTAGCAAAACCTCACTCGACGCCACGAACTGTATTGAATTGTGTGTTTGACACAGGAGTAGAAATGTTCCGACCAACACTCTGTGGAAAACACGTGGGAAGGCCCAGGCTAACAAAGCCAGAGTCCACGACCGTTGGCGGTTGGAAGAAACTGGCGGCACTCGATGAATTCCACTGCATGTTCTGGCTGAAGGATTCCGAAGATTCTTGCGGCATGTCCACTACGACGGCAGGAGTGCTGGAGAGATGTTGCTGGAATCCGGGCGGCAGTGAATGCTGAAAGGCCATTGTCTGGAGCTGAACAAAGGCCCTCACGATCACGGAGAAACCCGATGCAGTAGGCACGTAAATAACCTTCAGGCGGTAACTCGGACGCGTATTACACAAAAACGGGGTC
This sequence comes from Schistocerca serialis cubense, assembly GCF_023864345.2. Classification (NCBI taxonomy): domain Eukaryota; kingdom Metazoa; phylum Arthropoda; class Insecta; order Orthoptera; family Acrididae; genus Schistocerca; species Schistocerca serialis. The sequence goes on from NC_064643.1 coordinate 408,824,833, forward strand.
ACCAGTGAGGGAATATGGTATAGTAGTAGGTAAACAACTAGAATTCTCTCATATACAGATTTCTTCACACTTAGCGTCTACACAGATAAAAGTCCGGAGACTAACTGCCGTTAGCGTCCAACATGATCTCCAAAGCCCTCTCCCAAAGATAGCACACTTTCGCACAGAACAAATATCGATTTTTATGGCGCTCTATGCCACACCGTCATTAACATTATCTATCTCATCACATTACTCAGTGTCTGTCCTTTCTTTTCTCTGCTTTCCTGTGTTTGCTTGTCACCTTTCTATCAAACCATGATTTTTCAAATAGTGCTTAATTTGCAGAGAATGATACAAAGAAGCAATAACCTAAGAAGCAATGCAGCAGCAAATAGTGACAGAGATGAAGAGAGGGCAGTGATTTTAAATGCTGTTGGTGCTAATCATATCTGTTCAGGTAACAAGAAGCATTTCAGTTGCATATATTATTGTACATTTACTTTGTCTTATATCAATATTTTTAAGTAACACTTAATATATTTCAGCCTTAAAAAATTTTTTCCTGTTTAAAGTAAAATCAATTCAATTTTTTTCCAAAGAACAGAAGTTAAGAACCTGGGTAATGACAGTTTTGTATTGTCATTAAAATGTGATATTTCATGAAATCTTAAATTTCGGATAATTGCTGCACAATATTTCTGTCTTTACTTGGGTCTCTTGGATACCATAGCATCGTCATTATTATTTTTACTTATTCTTTCTTAGCAGATTGAACATCTCACATTTTATTCAGACAATTCATCATTTTTCATTGTATAGAGTCATAGTTTCAATGAACATTTTGCAGAACACTTTTCATTCTTACTTGTAGTTCCATAGGTTCCATGAAATAGTCTTCAGGGACACGAAACTAGTAAAGTTGTACGTGACCAACAGAAGCTGGTATTGCTAACTACTTCTGTAGAGCATACTGACCACACATTTCAAGCTTTTGCAACCAATTGTTGCTTCATCAGGAAAGAGGGAAGGAGAGGGAACGACGAAAGGATGTGGGTTTTAAGGGAGAGGCTAAGGAGTCATTCCAATCCCAGGAGTGAAAAGACTTACCTTAGGGGGGAAAAAAGGACAGGTATACACGCGCGCGCGCGCGCGCGCGCACGCACACACACATATCCATCATCCGCACACACACAGACACAAGCATATATATATATATATATATATATATATATATATATATATATATATATATATATATATATATATATATATATATATATATATATATATATATAAAACAAAGATGAGGTGACTTACCTAACAAAAGCGCTGGCAGGTCGATAGACACACAAACATACACACAAAATTCAAGCTTTCGCAACAAACTGTTGCCTCATCAGGAAAGAGGGAAGGAGAGGGGAAGACGAAAGGAAGTGGGTTTTAAGGGAGAGGGTAAGGAGTCATTCCAATCCCGGGAGCGGAAAGACTTACCTTAGGGGGAAAAAAGGACAGGTATACACTCGCACACACGCACATGTGTCTGTATGTGTGGATGGATATGTGCGTGTGTGCGAGTGTATACCTGTCCTTTTTTCCCCCTAAGGTAAGTCTTTCCACTCCCGGGATTGGAATGACTCCTTACCCTCTCCCTTAAAACCCACTTCCTTTCGTCTTCCCCTCTCCTTCCCTCTTTCCTGATGAGGCAACAGTTTGTTGCGAAAGCTTGAATTTTGTGTGTATGTTTGTGTTTGTTTGTGTGTCTATCGACCTGCCAGCGCTTTTGTTCGGTAAGTCACCTCATCTTTGTTTTTATATATAATTTTTCCCACGTGGAATGTTTCCTTCCATTATATTGATATCATTAATTTGAATCCAACAATTACGTTTGTTATTGTCACTGTTGCATTTCGAAATCTTTTCTGTCGTCTTATTTTCCTCTTTCTGTTTTTGCCAGTAGTTTCACTTTGTATTCACCTTCTCCTTTTTACCGTAATCTGCTATACTATTTTATCCCGCCTATATATATACTCAATAATACGTAACCCACTTCCAAACCATAACCAAAAAATTTTTTTGCCGCTTTCAGCACTACCGCCGCTATAATATCCACCGTTTCTAGTTCACAAACAGCTCCTTTCACCTTTAAAACAACCATTTCGGCCAGTTCTAATAACTTTCGCTTTATTTCCTTTTCCGTTTTTCCCACATCACTGATCATTTTTAGCCGCTTCCCACAGGTTTTAACGCCATTATTTCTTCGTCAGACAATTGTTAGCCTCATTTTTATAATCTGCCACCACAATACCACTCCTTTTAATAAATTACACGCAGTTTTTTCGAAATTTTCCCGAATTTCTCCGTCCTTAAACGTGTTTTGGCGGCAACACAACCACCTAACCTTTATGCACATCGTTGTCTACCAACCCAAATCCAACATAGCCCAGCTGTAACCAACACCTTTTCGCCTTTTTTCATTCCAGATCTCCAGTTTCTTTCCGGTTCACCTTTATCTCTCCCCATATATTTTTATTTTCATTTTCATTTCACCTCATGTTACACTTTCCACTTTCTAATACCATGTCACCCTCACAACACCCCCACAATGACCCCATTAAGTTTTATTTACATTTCCTCCGCAAACATGCCTTCGCCCTAGCCAGATTACGCTCCCATATTCTATTTTCTCAGGCTTGTCTGACATTTGGCATCACCCCCAAAAAAGGCTTGTGTCTGTATGTGTGGATGGATATGTGCGTGTGTGCGAGTGTATAACTGTCCTTTTTTCCCCCTAAGGTAAGTCTTTCCGCTCCCGGGATTGGAATGACTCCTTACCCTCTCCCTTAAAACCCACTTCCTTTCGTCTTCCCCTCTCCTTCCCTCTTTCCTGATGAGGCAACAGTTTGTTGCGAAAGCTTGAATTTTGTGTGTATGTTTGTGTTTGTTTGTGTGTCTATCGACCTGCCAGCGCTTTTGTTCGGTAAGTCACCTCATCTTTGTTTTTATATATAATTTTTCCCACATGGAATGTTTCCTTCCATTATATATATATATATATATATATATATATATATATATATATATATATATATATATATATATATATATATGGAAATATTCCACGTGGGGAAAAAAATATATCTAAAAACAAAGATGATGTGACTTACCAAACGAAAGCGCTGGCACGTCGATAGACACACAAACATACACACAAAATTCTAGCTTTCGCAACCAATGGTTGCCTCGTCGGGAAAGAGGGAAGGAGAGGGAAAGACAAAAAGATTTGGGTTTTAAGGGAGAGGGTAAGGAGTCATTCCAATCCCGGGAGTGGAAAGACTTACCTTAGGTTCGTCTTTCCCTCTCCTTCCCTCTTTCCTGACGAGGCAACCGTTGATTGCGAAAGCTAGAATTTTGTGTGTATGTTTGTGTTTGTTTGTGTGTCTATCGACATGCCAGCGCTTTCGTTTGGTAAGTCACATCATCTTTGTTTAACTTGGAATTCCATTGCTTTATTATGATAAATCATAAGCTTAAATGGTTAATGAAATATTTTTTAATATCCAGAAATTTTAAATTTGCTGCCAGGCTTCTACCAGCAATGTGGTATAGACATTTGTACCAGAATATAAAATTTTCTCTGAACCATAATATATGCAGATTATTTTTACTCTTGATATTTTAGTTCTCAAATTCACTCTTCATTACAAATTTCCCTTGGTATTGATCACAAATACAATTGGGGAGGTAATGTATCAACATGTAAGTGTAAAAATCCATAGGTTCCTGTAGAGGCTTTTGCGAAATGTTCAGACAACAGCTTTATCCAATACTCTTACTGTATTGCATGCCTCTCTAGAACAAATATTTCTTTGACCTTACCAGCCTTTCCCAAAAATATTAAACCATAGGACAGGACTGAGTGAAAAAATTCATTGTATGCTAGCAATATTGTCTGTGGCTCAGCTTAGTGAGAGAAATTTCTAAACTTTATTCCTGTTGTGTTTGAGGCCCTCTGTTTACCACTATAAAGATAAGATGATTGATTGATTGGCAGATAAATATTCAGCGATCACAGGCCGTACAGACCACGTGCTGCTTCCACAAACTGCCCACATTCCTCCCTGTTTTGTGCCCAGTTCCACCAGGTGTCTTCAGTTCCCTGGGCTGCTAGGTCCTTCACTAGGTTGTCCATCCAGCACTGCCTTGGTCATCCAATGGGGCATTTGGTATTTGGTTTCCCCGCTAGTGCCATCTTCGCCTGTCTTCCATTTGGCATACAGGCTACATGGCCCACCCATTGTATTCTTTTGCTCTTTATCTTCTGTAGCTTAGTTGGTTGTTGCATCAGAAGGTAAATTTCCTCATTTTTCCTCCTCCATTCTCCATTATTTAAAACTAGTCCCCATATCTTCCTCCTTACTCTTCTTTCAAATACTAATAGTTTTTCCCTTTCTCGCTTAGTCATGCTCCATGTTTCTGAACCATGTGTTACTGCTGGGCATATCACTGTGTTGTAGATTTTCATCTTAGTGGTCACTGAGATCAATTTAGAGCCAAGTGTCTCTCTGAGGGTGTGCATACATTTCATCTCAACTGCTATTCTTTCCTTGATGTCCATTTTTATGTTGTTGTCTGTGGTAAACAATGATCACAAGTATTTGAACTGGTCTACTCTCTTGAACCTCTTGCCATCTATCTCAAGAAATTCCAACTGTTCTTGTCTTCTTCCTAATTGCATGAACTCAGTTTTGTCTCAATTCACTTTGAGCCCTACCTTCTGTGCATAATTGCCCATTTTCTGGTACATTTCTTTCAACTTGTGCTTTGATTCACTTAGTAGTAATACGTCATCTACCCATACAGGAGACAATTGAAGTTACCGACCATCTCTACTCCAGCCCACTCCTGTTGCCTACACTCTTTTATTACTTTCTCTAAGACGACATTGAACAGAACACATGAGAGAGCATCCCCTTGTCTGAGGCCTGTCTCAATCTCGAATGTTTCTGATGTGGCTCCTCGGAAACGTACTGCTGCCTTTGACCCTTCCATACAAGCTTGCACCATTCTCACTAGCTTCTCAGGGATTCTGAAGTCCCACATTGCATTGTATAGGATATTCCTATGGATTCTGTCATATGCACATTGAAAATCAATGAACAGGCTATAGATATCTTTATCATATTCCCAATGTTTTTCATACAATTGTTTTAGTGTGAAAATGTGATCTATTGTCAGTTGGTTTGGTCGAAAGCCAGCTTGGTACTCCTGTATGTTATTCTCTATGAATGGTCACAATTTTTTGAGGACAATGATGGACAGCACCTTATATGTTACATACAACAAGCTTATTCCTCTGTAGTTACCACATTCCATTTTGCTTCCCTTCTTGTATATTGGGCGTATTATAGCCAATTTCCATTCTTCTGGCAGTGTCTCCTTCTCCCATATCAACTGGACCAGTTTATATATCTCTAAGTGTAAGCTCTCACCTCCCTCCTTGATTAATTCTGATGTTATTCTGTCCTCCCCTGGGGCTTTATTGTTTCTGAGTCCTTTGATTGTGATTTTTCATGTCTTCTTCACTAACTTCCCATTCTTCATCTTTCTTTTCCTCTTTAGTTTTTGCAGGTAATATCTCCTCTTGGTCTGGGCGATTCAACAGTTCTGAGAAGTATTCTCTCCATCTTTCTACAATTCTTTCCTTGTCATTTATCAAGTTGCTGTTCTTATCTCTAATGAAAAAAGTTGGGCTCTGAAATCCACATTTCCGATTTTTTATGTGTTGGAAGAATTGCCTCGAGTTCTTGTTTTGGCTCTCTGCCTCAACTTGTTCTAGAAAACTGGATAGACATATTCTCTTCTCTTCTCTGCTCTTAGGATTCACTTTGTCTCCCTTCCGATGTTGATAAAATGTGTCCTTGTCTGCTCATTCTCCCTGTCAGCTAGCCACTTCTCTCTCATCTTCCTTCACTTTTCTGTAGCCTTCTCGCATGTCTCGTTGAACAATTTCCTCTTCATTATCTTCTTTCTTGCCAATATATCCTCTGCTACACTTAGTACTGTGGATTTTATTTCTTTCCAGTTTTCCTCCACGTTCTCTCTTGGTTCTAGGGTCTCTAGGATCTCAAAACGGTTTTTTATTTCTATAGCATATTGTTCTTTAATGGCACTTTCTCATAGTTTCTCAACATTCAAAGCAGGTTCTAGTGTCCCCTTCTTCTTATGCATGTAGGTGAACATGAGTTTAAACTTGCACACAATGAGGAGGTGGTCTGATGCGCAGTCGGCTCCTCTATACGACCTGACGTCCATGACTCTGTGGCTATAGTGCTGGTCCACCAAAATGTGGCCTATCTGGTTGGTGGTTCTTCCATCTGGTGAACACCCTGTTCCCGTATGTATTCTCTTGTGTTTGAAGTAAGTTGAACTTACTCTCAGGTTCTTTGAGATAGCTAAGTTGATCATCCTCAGACCATTCTCATTGGTCTCATCATGCAAACTGTGCCTTCCTATAGTTGGTATGTAGAATTATTCTTTTCCTGCTTTTCCATTAAAATCTCCCAGCACTATCCTGATATTTCTAGTTGGTGTGCTCTCAATCGTTTGTTCTAGTTGGTCATAGAACTCTTCCTTTTCCTCATTTGTTTAATCCTCAGTTGGGGCATGAACATTGATGAATGTGACATCTGACATTTGGTTTCCAAGTACTATGCAGGATATTCTCTTATTAACAGCTTTGAATTCCTTCACCAAATTTGCTGCTTTTTTTGCGTATTACAAAACCAGTGCGGAATGCATGTTTATCTACATGTCCGCCGTAGAATAGTGTGTATCCATCCTCTCTGTGAGTTCCTTCTCCTAGCCATCTTTTCTCTTGTACTGCCACCAGGTCCAGTTTATATTGGTTAATTTCTGAGACCATAGTCTGGATGATTTCTGGTCTATACAGGCTCTGAACATTCCAAGATCCAAAATTAAAATTTCTAAGTCATGTGCTGTTTGTCCTTTGCAGTTTTCGTATTCCATTGTATCCGTCAACATCAGAGGCAAGTTTCTTTTTCGTAACAGAGTTTTTTTACAGGATTGGGTTGTTAGCCCCATGCCAAACCCTCTTCCTTTATCCAGGCTTGGGACCAGCAGTGGCTGTTGCAGGGCAGCTAACCCCAGGCAGTGTTATAAAGATAAGATGGCATCACAGAAAGACCCATAGGTAATTTTTCTTGTTCATTTCTACCAGATCAATGTTTGTGAAATTATAAATGGATCTGTCCACAGAGTAGCCTTCATGTAACCAAACTGAAGTGGTTAGATACTCCACTGTAGACTACTTTCTCAAAACAATTTTGAGCCTATGTTTAGAAATCAGTTGCAACATCCCAGTTTTTCTTGACATGATTAAATAATGGTGTGCTTCCAGGTATACAGCAGAGTATGCCCCAAAGCACAACATTAAATCAATTCCTTATTGTGAGTTTTGTAAATGAGTGTTTCTATCACATATTCAGTCTCCCAGAAAAGATTTGTCACTTGGTATGCAAGATAATGCAAGTAGTGTGTTGACAAATCTGCACAAAATTCTAATACTGTATTTTAAATGACATCATAGCAAGAAGAGTTACTGTTTTTTAGTGACCTCATGATTTTGTGATGCGTCTAATAGATAATTTGGAGAAGCTGGTATCTATTGCTGGAGTATGTAATGCCTGTTCAAGTAAATCTAATGAATCTACCTTTGATGGACCATTGTTCCTCAGCTAATGTTGGGGAATGTTCTGTTGGAAAGGTTTTGCATAATTGCATCTGCATGGGTTTGCAGTTCTTGTTTATGCTCACATTCTGACCACTAGTGGATAGACTTTATTTATGTGAGTGCAGTAATAGTATTCTTTGTAATTGATTTTGTTGTATGTGAAAAGTCAGCCATTGTAAAGAAAGCCAGTTATGTTAATTAATAAAATAAGTTCATACACAGCTCTATTAACCTCTTTTTAGCAAACCTCCACTATCCACATCAAAATCGTTGAAATTAGAGGCCAGTAATTTGAATTGATTATCATTTGCCTTGCTTATTTTATTCATTTCATGATTAATAGTACTCCTAATTATCTTTGTTTCTGGACTCCTTTTGTGTGTACTACATGGTTGTTGTGTTTTTGATGACCTGTTCAAGAATGTTGCAATACTGCTTGTAATGCCTTTTTAAGTCTTATTAGCAGTAGTACTCTGTGTTCTCTCCTCCTAGCACATGAAACTTTAATCCCATGCATTAACCTTTCTTTCTCACTGCTTCTACTATAATTATCTCTGACTCATTGAAAAGGAAAACTGGATTCAAAGTGTGGTAAGAATTTTTTTTAGGACATGATTAAATTTCTCATCTACTGTGTGTCTCAGTGAATTTCTTGACATTTTTCATCCTTGATTTGAGAGAGTGAGTCAGCAATTAAGATTCTATGAAATTTACCTTTCCTCCTTAATTAAAGCGGATCTACTGGGGTGCCTGGTTACTGCTGCGTGCCAATCAGTCAAATGTACTATATATTATGGTCCTTATACATCTTTTGCAAAAGACAATTAAATTGAAAAATAATTCGTCAATTGTTGTTGCAATATCTCCTATCCTTGTTTGGAATGTTACTGAGGGTGTAAACAAAAGCAGCATATCAGTGGCTCTAGAAGCCCTTGATCAAAACTATATATACTAATAATGAATCTGTAAAACTACTGTCTGTCTATATGTGAACACACTAATCTCCAAAACTACTAGACAAATTTTCACATGGTTTTCATGGGTAACTTGAGTATAAATTTGGTCACCATAATAAGCTTTATTTATTTAAAATTGGCACACAAAACAAAGGTAACCACACTTGCTATAAAAAATGTATGTATGTATGTATGTATGTATGTATGTATGGGTTTAGTGTTGTAGGATTGCCGGATCCAATGATGTACACTATACCACATGTAATAAGCACTATTTTATTGGTCCAAAGAGCACATATACAGATATATACCTCTCTTGATTCTCGGTACACCTGTTTTCCATTTCACGTGCAACCATAGACTGTTCACAAACAGCTTGCCAAATAAAGATATTACCAGTGGCTAAACCCCCCCCCCCCTTTTGAGTGTGGAGCACTAACACAAATATGAGGGCATACAAAGCACCCAGGGGGAGGGAGAGAAGGGTTTAAACAGAAACAATACATTACATTACATAATATCACATTACATTAGTAAAGCCAGCGAGGGGGTCCAGATGGTCCGGGTGAATCCTTGTACAGCAGTGAAGGAGTCCAGGGAGGGGGTGGTGGATTGTGAGAAGCCAGAGTAGCGAACCTGAATGCCTGTAGTGGTATGAAGAATTTTCACCATTGATGAGTCAGTACCAACAGGCAAGGGGACAGATTGGAGAAGGTGAATGTGGGCCAAGTTGTCATTGGGGAAGGTGGCTTGTTTGTAAAAACAAACACGTTATCATGATGCACAACAAAAACACTTTTGAACTACAAATGGTATCAGTTTCTTCTAATAATTTCCGGGTATGCAGTCGGATCCCGTCGACATTCTGCCACGACATTTCGGCCCAGAGACGCAGCGCAGAAGAAATACTCCGGGAAAATTTCAGAAGTCACATCAAATGGTATCAGTGTTGACATTAACGACCACTTCTGTACAGGGGTTGACAGAATCTCCACGAGTCATTGTCAGCAGTGCCACACGTTCCGAGGCTGGCCCCTGATATGTCACTAAATCCTAACAGTGGAGAGGTGAGGGAGGGGGGGCTGCCAGTAGGAGGGGGCAGTCATCACATGCATCACTCTGTAGGGGGATGTCACATACACACCTGTAGCCCTGTCACATGACTGGGAGTAGGTAACATCACACATGCAGGAATGATTGTCACTCACCCGCAGACCATCAGTAGATGGTTTATGCACGGCAGGTGTAGTAGAGGTTGGGGGCTGACTGGGTGGAGTATCAGGTAGTTCTCCCAGAGACCATGTCGGTTTGAGGTGGCAGATAGATAGAGTTTGAGTTGTGCCATTAATGAGCACTTTGAACATGATGTTACGCTCCGATATGACTGTGCAGGACTGAGTGTGGAGGACTGAGTGCCGGTCGGATGGTGTCATCCCAGACCATGACGTGAGTGCATGCCACCAAGTTCTTATGCAGGAATATGGGAGGAAGTGAGTGCAGCTGAGGAGGGAGCATGCAAATGTTTGTGATTAGCTCCTTAACATGCCTGACAAATGTCAAGTTGCAGATTAGGTACAGAGGGAGTGAAGGCTCGACTAGCTCTGTTGGGAATGTGAGGGGTTCTCTGTATAGTACTTCTGCCAGAGATGTGCCAAGCTCCTCTTTGTATGTGGCCTGAACGCCTAACATTGCCCATGGTAAGGCGTCAGCTCACTCACCTCCATGGCACATCAGTGAAGATATAAGCATTTGCTGCCAGCATTCGACAAGCCTGTTGCTTTGGGGGGTGGTATGCTGTTGTCCTAAATCGTTTCACCTGACACAGTTCACAAAGCTGCTGGAAGAGGGTGGACTCAAACTGGCAGCCCTGGTCAATGGTGATAAAAGCTGGGCAGCTGAAGCGCAAGATCCAAATTAATAAATGGGCAAGGGCCACTGCGTCAGCTGTGATAGCAGTGAGGTAGAATTACCTCTACCCAGTAGGTAAACCTGTTAATGGCAGACAGTATGTAACAAAAGTGGCCTGAGGGGGTAAGGGCCAGACGATATCAATGTGTTTATGTTGAAATCTTCTTTTTGCCACATCGAATGTACCCATGGCGAACTGCATGACATCCTACTTTTGCATGTTGACAAGCCACACATGCTCGCACCCAACTGAAACATTGTGTTGTCACTCCAGGTCAAATGAAATGGGGCATGCAGGGATAGCAGAATGTTGTAAACCTGGTCTGCAATCTTCAGTTTAGCGTCCAGTGGGGTCGAAGTTGAATGGAGAAGGTGAATTTGAACTTCTTTAGGAAGTCTGAGCAACTAGATGGTCCAAAGTGTAGTGTCTGGCATATGATGTGTCTCAATCATATTGCAGGGATGATGCCAGAGATGTGAGGGGGATCTGGAATTCAGCAACTCATGACTGATGATTAGGCAGATAGCTTCCTCTCTAGATCTGGATAGGGGCTTGAGGATTGTGCATTGTGGATTGTCACTCACCCGCAGACCATCAGTAGATGGTTTATGCACGGCAGGTGTAGTAGAGGTTGGGGGCTGACTGGGTGGAGTATCAGGTAGTTCTCCCAGAGACCATGTCGGTTTGAGGTGGCAGACAGATACAGTTTGAGTTGTGCCATTAATGAGCACTTTGAACATGATGTTACGCTCTGATACGACTCTGTGCAGGACTGAGTGTGGAGGACTGAGTGCCGGTCGGATGGTGTCATCCCAGACCATGACGTGAGTGCATGCCACCAAGTTCTTATGCAGGAATGATGAGTTTTGCTGTTTGTCAGAAACTCACTCCCTGTCCATAGCTCTGCAGTGTAACTGGCTTGGGTGCAGTAGCTGTGTGTGTGGATGATACACAACGAACATCAAAAAAAGCAAGACAATGATAATGGACTGTAGTCAAATAAAATTAGGTGATGGTGAGGGAATTAGATTAGGAAATGAGACACTTAAAGTACTAGATGAGTTGTGCTGTTTGGGAAGCAAAATAACTGCTGATTGTCAAAATAGAGGGGATGTAAAATGTATAATGGCTGTGGCAAGGAAAGCATTAATCATCATAATCATCATAATAGACTAATTATGCCTTTCAGTGTTCAGTCTGGAGCATACCATATTTACTCGAATCTAAGCCACACTTTTTTCCAGTTTTTGTAATCCAAAAAACCACCTGTGGCTTAGAATCAAGTGCAAAGTAAGTGGAAGTTCTGAAAAATGTTGGTAGGTGCCGCCACAACTAACTTCTGCTGCCGAATATATGTAGCACTATACAGGCATGCTTTGCAGGCACAAAGATAAATACTGGCGCCAAAAACAAATTTAAAAAAACATGGAAGACGAGCCATTTTCGCTGCCCTGAGTTTCACCACTGCATTTTCATACACAAGCCAATGAAGTAAATAAAAATTCTGTATTGTTCATCTTCGAATGTAGCAGCATTTCAATGTACTACAAAAATCCAACCGGCAGGACTGTTTGGGATGTTTATCAATATGGCCAACTCTACGTTCTGAATTTTTTCCTATCTGTGAGAAGAGGTGGTTGCTAACAGGAACTTTTGCGAATTGTGAATCACATGCAGTATTCTCTTCACAATAAGAATAATACGAATATAAACATTTTGTCATGTATTCTTTCGTGTTTGCTGCTATCTCATTTAAATCCTGTCTGCCTAATAAACTACAAAACTAGAGTGAGACAACAGCAAATGTGGATGAATATACATATCATGTCATGTTTATATTCATATTATTCTTATACCTAGTAGTGATACACTCAGAAATGAAGCACGGCAATTGACTAGATTTTTAAATCTAAGATGACTAATTTCTGTGCAGAATGACTTCTGGAAGGCATTCAATACAGTTCCGCACTGTCGCCTGATAAACAAAGTAAGAACCTACAGAATATCAGACCAGCTGTGTGGCCGGATTGAAGAGTTTTTAGCATCAGAACACAGCATGTTGTTATCAATGGAGAGACATCTACAGACGTTAAGGTAACCTCTGGCATGCCACAGGGGAGTGTTATGGGACCATTGCTTTTCACAATTTATATAAATGACCTAATAGATAGTGTCGGAAGTTCCATGCAGCTTTTCGCGGATGATGCTGTAGTATACAGAGAAGTTACAGCATTAGAAAATTGTAGCGAAATGCAGGAAGATCTGCAGCGGATAGGCACTTTGTGCAAGGAGTGGCAACTGACCCTTAACATAGATAAATGTAGTGTATTGTGGATACATAGAAAGAAGGATCCTTTATTGTATGATTATATGATAGCGGAACAAACACTGGTAGCAGTTACTTCTGTAAAATATCTGGGAGTAAGTGTGCGGAATGATTTGAAGTGGAATGATCACATATAATTAATTGTTGGTAAGGCGGGTACCAGGTTGAGATTCATTGGGAGAGTCCTTAGAAAATGTAGTCCATCAACAAAGGAGGTGGCTTACAAAACACTCGTTCGACCTATACTTGAGTATTGCTCATCAGTGTGGGATCCGTACCAGGTTGGGTTGACAGAGGAGACAGAGAAGATCCAAATGAGAGTGGTGCATTTCGTCACAGGGTTATTTGGTAACCGTGATAGCAATACGGAGATGTTTAGCAAACTCAAGTGGCAGACTCCGCAAGAGAGGCGCTCTGCATCGCGGTGTAGCTTGCTCGCCAGGTTTTGAGAGGGTGCGTTTCTGGATGAGGTATCGAATATATTGCTTCCCCCTACTTATACCTCCCGAGGAGATCACAAATGTAAAATTAGAGAGATTAGAGTGCGCACAGAGGCTTTAAGACAGTCATTCTTCCCGCGAACCATACACGACTGGAACAGAAAAGGTAGGTAATGACAGTGGCACGTGAAGTGCCCTCCACCACACACTGTTGGGTGGCTTGTGGAGTATAAATGTAGATGTAGATGTAGATAAGCAAGCCATGCCACGAGCGGTGACAGGCTGTAAACACTCATTATCAGAATGCGACAAACGATGCATGGCACAGTACAGTAAAGCATTTTCGGCTTAGAGTGATGTAAACACCTATAACAAAGAGAACGGCACTTATCAGATCAAAGAAAATAAGTAATCAATTCAAACCAGATGAAGCACGTGAAAAAGGAAGGGTACCCATATAAATACGGACAGAGCGCCTGACGCATAGCAATGTCTACCTGATAAAGCTTAACTGCTAAGTTTACTACTCGAATCAAACTACTGTAGCTGTATAGTCATTCATTCAACCTAAATTGTCTCATATTACAATGGACCAATTTTGTTTCAATTTGGAGGTGCAGCCTAAAACTTCTCTCTTCCCTTGAATTTAGAGCCTCAAATTTCAGGTGCGGCTTAGATTCGAGTGCGGTTTAGATTCAAGTAAATACGGTAGTCCCCCTTATAAAATTCCTCCATGATCCCCTATTCAGTGCTAACATTGGTGCCTCTTCTGATGTTAAGCATATTACTTCAAAATCATTCTTAACCGAATCCAGGTACCTTCTCCTTGGTCTACCCCGACTCCTCCTACCCTCTACTGCTGAACCCATGAGTCTCTTGGGTAACCTTGCTTCTCCCATGCGTGTAACATGACCCCACCATCTAAGCCTGTTCACCCTGACTGCTACATCTATAGAATTCATTCCCAGTTTTTCTTAGATTTCTTCATTGTGGACACCCTCCTGCCATCGTTCCCATCGTTCCCATCTACTAGTACCTGCAATCATCCTAGCTACATTCATATCCGTAACCTCAACCTTATTGATAAGGTAGCCTAAATCCACCCAGCTTTTGCTCCCATACAACAAAGTTGGTCGAAAGATTGAACGGTGCACAGATAACTTAGTCTTGGTACTGACTTCCTTCTTGCAGAAGAGAGTAGATCGTAGCTGAGTGCTCACTGCATTAGCTTTGCTACACCTCGCTTCCAGTTCTTTCACTATGTTGCTGTCCTGTAAGAATATGCATCCTAAGTACTTGAAACCGTCCACCTGTTCTAACCCACTGACATTACTTTCGTTTTGGAGATGCTGATCTTCATACCTTAGTCCTTACATTTCTGATCTAGCTCTGAAATGTTACTTTGCAAACTTTCAATCAAATCTGTCATCACAACTAAGTCGTCCGCATATGCGAGACTGCTTATTTATTGTTCACATATCTTAATCTTACCAAGCCAGTCTATTGTTTTCAACATATGATCCATAAATAATATGAACAACATTGGAGACAGGTTGCAGCCTTGTCTTACCCCTGAAACTATTCTGACACATGAACTCAATTTACCGTCAACTCTAATTGTTGCCTGACTATCTATGTAAAGACCTTTGATTGCTTGCAAAAGTTTGCCTCCTATTCCATAATCTCATAGAACAGACAATAACTTCCTCCTAGGAACCTGGTCATATGCCTTTTCTAGATCAATAAAGCATAGATACAATTCCCTGTTCCACTCATAACACTTCTCCATTATTTGCCGTAAGCTAAAGATCTGGTCCTGACAACCTCTAAGAGGACTAAACCCACACTGATTTTCATCCAATTTGTCCTCAACTAATACTCGCGCTTTCCTTTCAACAATACCTGAGAAGATTTTACCCACAACACTGATTAGAGAGATACCTCTGTAGTTGTTAGAATTTTTTCTGTTTCCATTTTTAAAGATTGGTGTGATTACTGCTTTTGTCCAGTCTGATGGAACCTGTCCCAACTCCAATGCCATTTCAGTTATCCTGTGTAGCCATTTAAGACCTGACATTCCACTGTATTTGATGAGTTCCGACTTAATTTCATCCACCCCCAGCCGCTTTATTGCACTGCAATCTATTGACCATTTTCTCCACTTCCTCAAATGTGATCCTATTTTCATCATCATTCCTATCCCATTGTACATCGAAATCTGAAACATTACTGATCGTATTTTCACCTACATTGAGCAACTCTTCAAAATATTCCCTCCATCTGCCCAAGGCATCAACAGGATTCACCAGCAGTTTTCCTGACCTGTCCAAAATACTTGTCATTTCCTTCTTACATCCCTTTCAAAGACTGCTAATTACACTCCAGAATGGTTTTCCAGCAGCTTGACCCAAAGTCTCCAACCTGTTTCCAAAGTCTTCCTAAGATTTCTTCTTGGATGCTGCAATTATCTGTTTGGCTTTGTTTCTTTCTTCAACATAACTTTCTCTGTCTACCTGAGTTCTAGTATGTAGCCATTTTTGATACACCTTCTTTTTCCTTTTACAGGCTGCCTTGACACTGTCATTCCACCAAGCTGTTTGCTTCATCCTACCTTTACACACAACTGTTCCAAGACATTCTTTAGCCACTTCTATGACTGTGTCCAATCCTTTTCCAATGACTGTAATTG
This sequence comes from Schistocerca serialis cubense, assembly GCF_023864345.2. Taxonomy (NCBI): domain Eukaryota; kingdom Metazoa; phylum Arthropoda; class Insecta; order Orthoptera; family Acrididae; genus Schistocerca; species Schistocerca serialis. The sequence goes on from NC_064643.1 coordinate 408,840,885, forward strand.
ACTACAGTCAACTAACTGGTACCTTTCTGAGATCACTGTTATGTACTTGTGCCTGATTTCCTTATCCTGAAATTTCTGCACTCTTATCTTCCTACATATGGACCTGACCTTCTGCACTTTCAGCCTCACAATACCAATTTCACTGCAGATTAAATAGTGATCAGTGTCCTCAAAGAATCCCCTGACTACATGTGTGTCCGTCACAGCCTTCCTGAATTCCTGATCTGTTATTATATAGTCAATGACATATCTGGTTCCCCTGCCTTCCCAAGTATACCGGTGAATGTTCTTATGTTCAAAAAAGGAGTTTGTGATTACTAAGCCCATACTGGCACAGAAATCCAAGAGTTGTTTCCCGTTCCTGTTGGCCTCCATATCCTCTCCAAATTTACCCATAACCTTTTCATACCCTTCTGTTCGATTTCCAAACCTGGCATTAAAATCACACATAAGCAGAACACTGTCCTTGTCCTTTACTCTAACAACTACATCACCGAGTGCATCATAAAAACTATCCATCTTATCATTACTGACAAAGAGAAATTTGTTAACATCAAGTACAGATTTAAGTGTCAGGAATAAGTTTCTGAAAGTATTTGTGTGGAGTGTAGCCATGTATGGAAGTGAAACATAGAGAATAAAAAGTTTAAACAAGAAGAGAATAGAAGCTTTTGAAATGTGATGCTACAGAGGAATGCTGAAATTAGATAGGTTGATAAAGCAACTATGGCATTCAGGGGCAACCAGGGGAATGGATAAAATCATACTTGTGCAACCGCAAGCAGTATGTATCATTAGGAAACTCGTACCAATCAGAAACCAAATCCATCAAATATGGAGTGCCGCAGGGTTCGGTAATGGGGCCATTGTTATTTAATGTATTTGTTAATGATATAGGTGTTGAGGAGGAAGAAAAGAAAATATTGTATGCTGATGACATGACAATACTAAATAGTGACCAAAATATGGAACAGCTTGAAAGAAGAGCATACATATCTGCAAATGTCACAGCTCAATGGCTGTTGGAAAATGAACTGGTTATAAATCTAAAAAAGACTATGTGTGCAGTGTTTAAAAACAAGGAAAAGGCTGTAGACATGGATTTAGAGGTTGACAGAACAAGGCTGGGAGAAGTAGAATCTGCTAGATTCTTAGGTATTCTTGTGGATAATGAACTGAAATGGAAAAAAACATATTAATGTCTGTAAGAAACTGAGCTCTGTCATATTCTTAATGATGCAGCTATCACAGTATTCAGACAAGAACCTTCTGTGTACAGTGTATCATGAACTTTTCGAACCATACTTACAGTATGGAGTGACGGCGTGGGGAAACTCAAACAAACAAGAGACAAAACGAGTGTTCACATTACAAAAAAAAGCAATTAGGACCATTTTAAGAAGAAAGACCTCTGAAACATGCAGAAACTGTTTCAAGAGTTTAGGTATCTTAACTTTTTCATTGTTTTATATATACAAAACAATAATGTACATCACAAAAGGTAGTGAGGACTGGATTACAAATGCTAGTGTACACACCCACAATACAAGAAAGAAGAATGAAGTACGGAGCATACCCCACCGACTGGCAATGCTAGAAAAAGGACCCCAATACTCTGGTATCAGACTACTAAGAAGTCTGCCCAAAACCCTGCAAGATAGTGTACTTCACAATGAATTTACAAAGAAACTTAAGGACTATCTCATTGAAAAAGAGTTTTACAGTGTTGCAGAAAACTTATGCCATTAAATTTGTATATATTGTTACTCATTATCAGTGATGTAAAAATGTAAGCTAAAGGTGTAGAAAAATAATTGATAAAGAATTTTAATACTTTGACATGTCCTATATTACATGTACATTTACTGTACACGATGTAATCTTACAGGATCAAATAAAATTCAATTCAATTCAAAGGTGGTAATGAGCAGAATTGGGGAGACAAGTAATTTGTGGCACAACTTGACCAAAATAAGGGATTGGTTGATAGGCCACATTCTAAGACATAAAGAGATCACCAGTTTACTACAGGAGGGAAGTGTAGGGGTTAAAATCATAGAGGGAGATCAAGGTATGAATACAGTAAGCAGACTTGGGATGATGTAGGTTGCAGTAGTTACTCAGAGACAATGAGGCTTGCACAGGATAGAACATCTTGGAAAACCACATCAAAACAGTTTTTGGACTAATGATGCCACAACTGCCAACCAGTTTATTCGTAATTTGGTTAATCTCCTTTTTGGTGTTTACTTGGCTAATGTAATCTGCGTTGCCGCACTAACACTTTTGAAGGGGGATGTAATGTAAAATGTAAACATTTATTTAAAAACCATTACAGCCATATTTATAAATGTGCAAATCTAAAGTTTTGCACGTGTAAAGCAAGAGAGCTGTGTTTTAACGGAAAAACATAGTAAAATATGCAGTATTTAATTTTTAATTTTTTTATTGTCTTTTTTTATAAAAAGCCATAACTCAAATTCTAATCATGCAATTAACGTGTGAATTTTATTGTAGTGTCCTGAGAAGATTGTAAGACCACTAAACTTAAGTTATTAATTTATGGTACAAATTGTATCATTAATGGAGTTTTTAATTTTGCACATCTAAAATTAACTTTTTTTTCTACATACAATCATCTAAATATCAGAATGTAACTGCAGGATCTCGTATTTTTTAATTCCAGGGACACAGCAACCATAAACATGTTGCAAATAGTTCCTGAAATTTTCATAGCATTAGCACATAGCATTTTTTCAGAAAATGCTTCTAAAAACATAAAAAATGTAAAACAGGGAAAATGAGGTTCAAAGATTTTCTTCTCGTACTCCTACATGTAATTAGCTTATCTCAATTTTGAAATCCTCTATACTGATACTCCTCATCCTACAGGTTTCTCTTCTCTCCTCTTTGAAGCTGCCTGGCGTGTGTTTGCAGGTAACACACTGATCTGTTAGCTTTCTTAATCCTGCTCTCATCGATGGTGTAAAATGCTTTTGTTGTAAACACACCAGGATCTATACCAACTCTCTTCATCACTTCAATTCTCCATTATTTCCATTATTGTAACATAAAACTGCAACATACACATATTTTGAGTACTTTAATTTCACAGAATGTCCTTTTTGAGTGTCTAATCCAAATTAAATTATTGAGGCTTTCATTTGCATTTTGTGTTTTTCCGTGAAGACACTTCCTCAGTGAGTCAGGCTTTGTAAGAAACCTGAATGTGGGCTTAACTGCATTCATAACAGGTTCTGGTAATGAGCGTTTCTGTTAATACATGTCATTTCTGTCGTTGAACCTACACCAATCGTCTTTCGGACACAGATTGTACATTGGTGTTCGGCCAGTGGATAGTTCGTGGAAAAAAATTGCCCACACAGCACGCATCATTGCCTCTAAATTGTGCGTTTTTCCTGATAGCTCTCCAGTGAAATAACTGAAGAGCATAAATTTCTTTTGGGGTAAGGCTGCCTTTTCCTTCTAGTGGTTTTCCATACTCAAGTACTTCACTTTCCTTACAGCAATCGATGAAGCCCACCACCAAGCCTCTTTCGGGTGTGGCCAACACATTCCAACTTTTTTGTTGAATTGTATGGATTTTTATCTGCTACAATTGCGAATGAAGAGGAGTCCTTATCACCAAGGTATTTAGTATATCTAAGGTCATACTGGTCCACAGATATGGAGAACATCCACACAACTGCAGCAGCATCCATGCACCCACTTGAGCCACTATAATTTTTAGAGCTTGCTACTGCATGCTTTTCTTGCCACAGTTTCTCACTGTCTTCATTGTTGGATATTTTCCTTGTTGCGCACTGGTGGCAGTATTTAGACATAATTTCTACATACAAAACTTCACCTGAGTCAGTACCAATAACAGATGCAAGTCCAACAGAGATGTTTGACCCCTTTTCATCCAGACCCCATCTACAGATGCACACAGGTCAGTAACATTGGTAGGAGATTCACTGTCATGAATATCTATGCCAAGATCTATTTCCTTTTGATTTATTTCCACCAATTACTCCACTGCTTTCTTCATAGAAACTTTGGCAGTATCGAATACAGCATCAGATATTTGTTCATTTATTTTTTCAAACCTTGCACAAGGTGGAGGCATGGTCAGGAAACCACACAATAAATTGCCTCCTTCCTTGCCATGTCCAAGGCATCCCAGAGCATATGCTAGCCTAAAATTGCTTTCATAAGTACCAGTGTCAGATTTTTGGAGGAGGAAAATGAAAATTCATAGCCACACGAATTACAAATTAATTTAAAATCACAAGCTATTCCCCCTTTTCTTTCTTCAACAATTAAGCATTCTGTATTTTTTCAGCTAACACATGAACATGAAAACTTTATAGCCTGGCAGAGAAGCTCAAAATCAGTAAGTCTGAATCCAGTGAAATCCGTATCAACATAGTTCATGCACCTGTGCAATTCTACTGTCCTAAGTTTCGATGCTGAAGCTGAGAGCTTATGTTCTTCATTTAAAGCTGCTTCCTCTTTTTTTCTTTTTTTTTTTTGTTGATAAACCAATTTCCATGAAACGTCCATTTCATAAACACAGTTTTTCCACCACCCATTATGCATAAGTCTTGACTTCCACATAAAGGTTTGTGAATTCAACCTTCCACCTACTGACATGTGTTAGTATTGACAAAAAATAAATAAACCACATGCAAGAAAGTTTTCAGTCAAAGATATAGCTGTCAGCCAGAGACATAGATGACAGCCAAAGATATCAAAAGAAAATAGCCTTCACACTGACAAATTCTGCTGAAGCAAGCAGTTTCCCCAATTTCAGTAAAGGTGGGAGTTAATCCGTTTAACAATTTAAAGGCATTCCTAAAGTTGCTATCACAATAAAATTCACACACAACATAGATTAAACTGTGTAGATCAAGAAAATAATATTATTGAAAAATTGATTTTTTTGTGCCAAAATCCATTACATCCCCCTTAAACATATCCTTACTCCTTCTAACAAACAATTTTCTAGGAATGAGGAGTGAACCTGTTACACAATGAATAGAATATTCCTTAGTGATGTTACATTGTGATAACTGCTTGAAAATTTGTTGGAATTTTGCCACAGTATATTTGTAATTTATCAAATTGCTCTTGCATTTAATTTTGATTTATCTTTTCAGAAGTTTCAGGTTTCCACACTGCAAAACATCCACAGTGCTTGATCTCTCAAAGAATTAATTATGAAGACAAAAATTTTCATTGTGTCTTTCCATGGAATAGATTGTCTTTTTCATTGACTGCGCATATCTGTCCTGTGAAAGAAGTTGAAAAGGAACGATCTAACATTGTTAGTAAGTACTAACCATATAAATAAATTTTTTCCTTCACTAAAAAGAGCAAAAATTCAGCCTTTCTTTTTCTACAGGCTTTCCAGTCCATCATTCTACACAGAAGACCTCACAAAATGTTAAAGAATCCATCACTGATTATTCCCCAAGGAGTAATGAAAGTAGTTTAGAAGATCTTAACACTGAACACAAATGTTCAAGGACAGATTCTTCCATCACAAGTCCAAATGGAAATACCAGTGTCAATAAGACAGGAAATACTGAATTTTCTGATTGTTTCCATTGCAATGCTATGTTGGTTCATAAAGACTTGCGTAAATGGAAGAAAGCAATAACTACTCAATTGAACTCTCCAGAAAAATCCCCAGTTTGTGTATCCAGTGATGAATCTACTAACACCTGGGGCTATGACCAGGAGCATCTGACTTCATTTGTACTAAGAGAAAGAGATTTTATCACAAGAGATCTGCAAAGATCTAAATTGAGACCATGTAAAAGATTCAAAAGTCCCATAAGGTCATCATCACCTGAACTTGAAGTATCTGTAAATGTCAAGTTTCTAGTTTCACAGCAAGAGAGGCATGAACAAGAGGAAAATGGAACATCAATGGAATCCATTTCAACAATACCTGATAAACAAACTGATTGTGCATCTCTTTCAGAAACACAGGAATATAAGGATCTGGAGGCAATGGTTCTGCATGCTGCTGAAGTAAATGAGAGAGAGAACATGGAAGAGAATGTGACACAGGTAAACAAAGCTGAATGGAAAAGCTAGCCAACCCCTCCCCCACCTGCACCCCCTCATCCATCTCCACCATGTCTGTTCCTCGCTCGCCCTTGTTTGTAGTTTACAAATTTTCACATATATTGTGTATAGATGGAAAATACTAAAACAAGAAGTTACTTCCTTGAATTTTATTGTTAATTCAGCCTTTGTAAGTAATATTACACAGAAAATTTAAGTTTCTTTTAGTTGCTTTCCTATTTTCCTTCTTCACAGCTGGTTGATGCAGCCACATACAATGTAGACTGGTTTCTGAGGGATGCTCTTGGTGATGAAATGGACATCTCCATTTGCACTGACAGTCATGATGGCCAAGTCATAAAGCCAGATTTTCCTGAGGAATGCTGTGCATCTAACCATGGAGAACCATTATTCCACACAGTTAGCAGTTACCGAATGTTAACCAACCTCAAAAGACAGGTTTGATAGAATGTTTCAAAGTTATTTACACATTCTGATATATAAAACCCTGTTGGTAAGGTGTAACTCACTTCTTCATAATGCCACAGTGGAAAACAATCTGAATTCAGCATTGGCCACCTCTAACATGTTATCTGAATTCTCTGACAACACACCATGTTCAGCTATTTTTCTCTGTTATCTCTTGATTCTACTTTCATGAGATTTTAATATTTCGACTTGCTGGTAAAATATAAGATGCACACTCAGTTCATTACATGGTAAATGCAAACAATAAGAAAACTACAAAACATTGTCCTTCAAGTATGCAGGATTCATAATATTTCGTATGTTTGTTGTGCCTAGTTTATTTAGTTATTCTTGCATTTGTGAAATCTGATTTGACATTATTATGCTACTAAAAAATTGTGGGTAGAATACAAAGATTGCAAGAAGTGTAGATAATGATTCACTGTATAGCTGATGTATTGAATGGTCAGCAGGCAGTTTTCCACTTAGTGGTTGAAGTGGTAAATTGCGAAACCTGTCATCCACTTGTGTGAACAAAATGTATGAAACCAAATGTCTCTTTCAAGGAGAGGGCAAGCCGTGTGGAAACTGTGGGAAGATCCAGGTAGTGTGACCTTACTGCTCAATGAAGGAAACACAACTGTGTTCCTATCTCACCAGTATTATATAGAGAAAATGCAAGGATAGCTAGAACACCATGGTTAGAGGAAGACAGGAACTGACCCTACCAAGAGGATGGAGGGGAAGACTGGAACTTCCCAAATAATCCAGCTTGCCAAAAAACATTCTTAAAAAGCCATAACAGAGAGCACTAGTCCCACTGGGACTTCATGGACTGCTGGAAGCTCAAAAAGATAGTATGCCTTTATGCCCCATTGTTAGCAATTTTGGTATCCTGATGTACTCACTTGCAAGTTAGCTAAGTACATTAAGGATAAGTATAGCCCTCATTTCAGGAAGTATCTATGCCACATTTACCACACCATGGTTTTTGTTGGAACCTTAACTTTAAGATTAAAGATACCAAGAGCTTGATGACCTTCAACACTCCTTTTAACAGTGCCATTTCAATGAGTCTTATAAATTACTGGCCCAATTTGACATAGAGACAATCAACCTTTATAGGCCTGTCGTGATACTGACTCAAGTATCCCTGCCAGCAGATAGTGAAAAGGATGTGGAGGATCTGAAACGGTTATTGCAGCAGAATAGTCTAGAACATAGTTATGGAGGGTGTAGGCAAACCATGACAGTGGCAGAGTCACTGATCTAGGTGTTCACTTGCTGGTGGCAATAGGCCTGACCCAGCAGTTCTACAGTCGCCTTGGATGCGCCCCCCCTCAGTGTTATACAGCGTTCTCCAGGAGCAACAATGAAAGTTCATATGAGTTAACTGATTCCAGCTGAGAGTCACTGATAGTTTAGTCATGAGATACTACTTTTTTTCATTTTGTCAGTTCTGAACATTTAATGCAAGTTGCCAGTAGTTACATCACTCTGAAATCTTATCAAGATCTGACTGAATATTTGTGCAGCTTTTTCCAGCCAGTATTTCATTAAAGATAACTGCACTGTCAGTGCAAAGTCTGAGGTTACAATTAAGTTAATATTGGTTCCAAGGTCATTAATATACAACATGAACAGGACGGTGCCAACACACTTCCTGGAGCAACTGAAGTTACTTCATCTGTCAGTTATTCTCCATTCAAGATGACAAGCTGTGTCCTCCCTCTTTTTTTGATAATAAGCTTAAGTGTGGTAATGAGTCAAATATCTTTTGGAAGTCAATAAAACTGTACCTAACTGACTACCTTGATCCATGACTTTCAGGATGTCATGCGATAAAAGCATGAGTTGGTTTTGGGCTCTGTGTCTCATTCAGCCAAAAATTCAGTAAAGAATCTGGTACAGGTTCCATCAGTCCCTAGAACTTTAAGTTTCAACGACTTCATTGTTTATCACTGTCACTGAACTCTAATGTCTCTTTCACTCACCTCTGGAGTAGTAGAAGAATTAAAGCTGGCAATACTCCTGGGTTTTTCTGTGGAAAGGAATATTTGAAAATGGAGTTCAGCATTTCTACTTTTGCTTTGCTGTCACCAATTTCTTTTTATGTCTTGTCTATGAGTTTCTGGACACTAACTTTGGTACCACCAACAGCCTTCACATACAACCAGAATTTCTTTGGGTTTTGGGAAACATGTTTTGATAATAGTCTGCTAGGGTCCAACCAATATAGTCATTAGTCCAGGAGAGTCACTGCAGGCAATGTTGTGCTCTTAGCAAAAGCACTTGCATGGATTGTTCGTTGCTGTAGCCTGTTAATGCCAAATTTTGCCATACTGTCTTATTGCGTGTGTTAATCATTCTTCCTACATTGATTTCTGTCGTTACCTCATGCAGTGTTGCTCACCTGCTAGCACAGATGACTCTACACAAATGCCACTGCTCCCAGTCATTAAGTGAAGGCACTTTGCCTCTTCATTGCCTATTGTGAGAGATAATGCCTGAAATTTAGTGTTCTCAGCACTCTTGACACTGTGAATCCCAAAGTACTCCAATTCCATTATGATTTCCCAAATGGAATGTCCCATGCACCTTGCTCCCACCAGCACTCCACATTCAGTGTCTGTTAATTTCCATCATGCATCCATAAATCATGTTGGGAACCTTTTCACAGCAATCACCTGAGTACAAATGACAGCTCCACCAAACCACTCCCCTCTTCTATTACATGTATGTGATACTACAGCCATATGTGAATATTGCTATCAGATGACTTTTGTCACTTCAGTGTACTTCCATCTGTGGAGGCATGTAACTGGATCTTCCAATGATACTTCCAGTTCTCCTACAACTATCATTATCTGCACTGAATGGAAAGTTGTGTAATCTATAAAAAGACTTATATGTATCCCACATACAGTCAGCTACCTGGATATCAGTATCTTATGTGTAATGCACTCCTGACCTATTCAGCAAATCATACAGTCCTCAACCCTATGGTGCAAGTCTAAGAATTCACAGCTCAGCTTTTTGCAGGACCATTACATTCTCTGATTAAAGCCTTCTGCTTGATTTTTAACCAGGGGAGCCTTGATCTGTTCTGTGGGCAGTAGTGCAGATTTTGAGTTTTACCCAAGCTCCATGGCATTGCTGGTATTCTCAACCTCCTCTCTGTCATGGGAATGATCTAGGTGTGATCATGAAGCCCAGATGACAGGCATCATTTGTGCTAACATGCACCACAGTCTGCAGTTGGTTGCACTCTGTTCCTCAATGAGTCAGAATTGCCTCTCAGTATGTTGAGTGAGGCCCCAGACATGCACATGGTGTTTCTTTTGTCCCTTTCAGCCATTTTGCCAAGGGGCACCATTGTTTGTTACACATTTTAAATGTTGAAGAAACTTAAAGTTCTCAAAAATATGCATTTTCAAGCAACCTAAAATGCTCCAAAATATATCCTTTACCACATAAAAATGGAATGAAGGTAGGGAATGGTTGTTTTTGAATGAGAATGCTGTTCCCAGAAGTTGCTAAAAAGTTCAGATTAAGTTTACAATTGATGATGTAGTAAGTTTTTCATAGTACTTGAAAATGTTCAAAAATACACAATACCAATATAATCAGTTAAAGATTACATGAAAACAATGCAAACAGTAAAATATTAGTGCCTATCTGGCACAGAAAGTCTCAAAGGAAAATTTGGAAGTCAGTTTATGTGTATAAATAAATGTATGATTTGGATGAATTATTTACTTAGATGAATTTCTGGCACCTTCTGCATTGGTGCGCTAAAGACGAACACTGCCACATCAGTTTCACACACAAAATTGTGGAGCACCATCTGTTTGCTTGGGGCAGTGAATAACACCTGTCAGTATTAATAGAAAAATGAAATGTATTGTAATATCTGCGTAATGCGTGTTTATCATATCTTTGTCATATGTGTACAACTGTAGTCTGTTTTATATAAATAGTCTTAACAGGTTATGGGCCCAGACCACGTGTGAACAGCCGCAAAGTAATTGTTTTCACTCATGACTAAAATAATGTGAATTTTCCCTTTGTTTGTGTGTTCTACGAAAATGGAAGCCAGTGTTGGCGATTACAAAATACAAGTAGAAAAACTCGGAGTACCTGAAGACTGGGCGAAGTGGAAATGACACATGTTGATGTTGTTGCAAACATTTGTACTTGAAGACATCATAAACGGTACATACAACTGTCTTGAATTGCCACATGATTCAACCATGAAGAAAAAGGCAGCACATCTGCAGTAGTTAAAAGACAATGTAAAAGCAGTAAGTTTACTAGCAAGTGCGTTCGGAAAATCCATTGCTGAGCTTGTGTTAACACTTGCACCAATGTAGTGAAATTTGTTGATAGACGCATCTTTTTTTTTTTTTCAACATGACGCCAAAGAGGACATTAGCACACATCATGAAGCTACAAAAGCTTTTTGTCAATTTGAATGACGAATTGCAGAAGCACAATGAAAATGTTTTGTCTGAAAGAATTTTAAATGGCTGAATTCTCTTCACACTAGGCAAAGAATATAACGATTTCAAGGACCTGTGGTACACGATATCATCTGAAAATCAAAGTGTGAACTTTTTGATTGAAATATTGTCCACACTTGAATTGAGTGAGCAAAGTATGGTTGAACCAGCTGTGTTCGTTACACGCAGTTGCCCTAAAAAGAAATTCAGTGAAATAAGTGATGATATTGGTATTTAAAAATCAGAGAAGAATATTGAATACAGAAAAAGATTTCCTTGTCAAAAATGTGGACAGGTAGGCCACTTTGCAGCAGTGTGTCCAACAAAAAAGACAGATAACACTCACATAAACCATTCTGAAAAGAACTTAGAAAAAAAATGTTGCATTTTTGTCACATGTTTTTAGTGCTTCAGTCGAAAACTGCATTGGAATCAACAGTTGGTACTGTGACAGTGGTGCCACAAATCACATCACTGCAAATAGACAATATTTTGTATCACGTATGAAATTTGCCATCTGTGAAAAGATTTCTGCTGGAAAAGAGATGTGAGCATGTTGGCTCATGGACAGGGAGCTGTGAAAATTCAAGTGCAGTTGAAAAACCGGTGAATTGAAAGATGTACTTCATGTTCCTGAACCGAGTGCTCCCTTGTTCTTTGTCAAAGCAGCTGCACGAAGAGGTTTTTGCACTAGACATGATGACAAAAGTGTCAAAATTGAAGAAAAAGTGACTGGGCAAACAATGATGACTGGTCATGTCAGCCATGGTCTCTATTCTTGACATACGTGTCATTAAACCAGTACAGCTGGCTCAAGTGAATTTGGTGACATCATCAGATATGCTGCAAATTTACCATGAGAGATTTGGACATCAGCACAAACACCATGTGAAACGCCTCTTGAAGCAGATGAACATCAGTGTGGATGGGTGCAAAGAACAATTCTGTGATGAATGTGCACTCAGAAAAATGCATAGACTTCCATTCAGGAATAGAATGAATTGATGAATGCTTACAGATGAACAAACCTATGCTGATGTAAATAGATCTACATTTACAGAGTCTCTCAGAAAAGCTCACTATTACATAAGTGTCAAAGATGATTTTAGCAACATCTGTTAAATTTTCTTTCTTAAGTAGAAAAGTGAAGTCAGCACAGGTCTGGAACAGTTTTTGAATGAAGCCAAGACAAATGGTCATGTTGTCAAACAGTTCAGCTGTGATGGAAGAAGAGAGTTTGATAACAAGAGAGCCTTGGAATTGCTAGCAAGCAGAGGCATAGATCATTGCATCACTCCACCTTACACACCACAGCAAAATGGAGTTGCAGAAAGAGAGAACTGCACTCTTGTGGAATGTGCACATTCTATCTTGAACCCCAGTAAATTTCCAAAGGGACTATGGGCAGAAACGTACAATACTGCTGCATATTTTTTTTTAAATTTCACTGTGAAGTCCTCTACTGAGAACAAACCTCCATACTAACTCCGGTGTGGATGACTAGTAGATAACCCGGACCATCTGAGAATCTTTGGAGCAGAATGTTATGTGCATGTGAATAAGAATTTTTATTCAAAATTTGATGACAAGGCTGTGCGTGGACATCTGAAGCGGTATGCAAATGACAGAGATGGCTTCACAGTTTGGTTTCCATCTCAAAGAAAAGTTGTACTAATATAATAGTGAAACATTCCACGTGGGAAAAATATATCTAAAAACAAAGTTTTGTGTGTTTGTGTGTGTTAGTTTGTGTGTCTATCGACCTGCCAGCGCTTCGTTTGGTAAGTCACATCATCTTTGTTTTTAGATATATAAAAGTTGTACTAAGTTATGATATAAAATTCAAGCCTGAAGTTGTATGCAATCTGCACACCAGTGTACTGAATTTGTAGAACAATGTCTTCACCAGCAACTTCAGTCAGCCTAATCAAACTTCTGATGAAAAAAGGAATGAGAAGTGAAGCTGTCAGCCATGATGAGAGAACAGAAAGAGAAAGTAAAGTGGAAGAAGACTTGGAGACAATGTCAAGTTCTGGAGGAAGTAATGAGGAGGAAGAAGATTTGGATATGGTATCAAGTTCTGGAAGGTGCAAAGTTTTGAGTGAGAAACAAAGAAGCAAGTACAAGAAGAAGAAACCAGAATGGATGACCAGTGGAGATTGTGTACACGGCTGGAACATCGAGGACAAGGATCCAACATCATACGCAGAAGCTTTGCACTCTAGCAATAAAATTCGGTGGCTGGAGGCCAGGCACGAAGAATTAAAGTCCCTGAAAGAGAATAATACTTGGATATGAGTTTACCATCCAAGTGGTGTATGGATTTTGCAAAATCAGTGGCTCTTGCGGAAGAAAATTGCAGAAAATGAGATCGTTCACTTCAAGTGTCAACTTGTGACCAAATGACACATACAAGAACAAGGAACTGACTATGAAGAAACATTCAGCCCTGCCATGTGTTATGATAAAATTCAAACTCTGTTGGCATGGGCTCCTGCACAGAATTTGAAGCTTAATCAGGGGGAGATAGTGGGGGGGGGGGGGGGGGGGAAGAGGGAGGAGGGGGAGGGGGGGGAGGGGGAGGGGGAGAGAATGAATCTCCTATTGCACTTTGTAGTCTGTTTTAAATAAATAATCTTAACAACATCTTTTCACCATTACCGGAATGCCTACATCTCATGGACTTAAGCAAGGTAATAAGGCCTTCATACAACACTGTGTGTGGTTAATTAGCCTGATTAGTCCTGAATAGTCACACAATACATATGAAGAGCACTAATTTATGGTCATAGTAATATCACCCCATGCTGTGGGCTTAACTAATGGGGGGATCAACACAATCATTTGAGAGCAGTAATACTGCCTGTAAATTAGTCTTTGCATGACTCTTGAAGCATTCCAGTGAAAACAGTTCTAGACACTAACTTCAAATGGTATCTATAGTAAAAGTTAGTAATCATTCCATCCATATTACTCCCCACAAAGCTATCCATCATGATCTTACCTTTTTGGGTACTAAAACACTTTGGAATACTACATGATAGCCACTTCTGTCCTTCAAACAATGAGAGAAAAAAATCCCTATTTAAATGATCTATTGTTTATTTTGTTTGAATGGCAGTCTAGACTTTTGGGGGTAATAGTTAACCAGAGGCTTCAAAGTGTCCCCTTTGTGTGTGAAGTCTGAGCACAGTGATTTTCACCATGGGCATTCATGAATGTAGTGAAGAAGGAAAAAATTACAAATAACTGGATACATTGATATTATCTTTCAAAACTAGAAAAAAATACCAAATAAATTTAAATACTGAAAATTGACTCTATTGTGATGTAGTTAGTGTTTTTATATATTGCATGGTATAGCACTGATGATAAAATAGAAGGAATTTGGTGTTTCAGAGGACGAGGGGAAGGGATGTGGATATTAATGTAATGTTTCTAGTTTTACCATTTAAAACTACAACAAACAAAAATTCTTTTAAGTAAAAAGCACTAATTGCATAAAAAGTGGATTATTTTAAAACTTGCAGAAAATAAGACCACATTTATCATCAGTGAGAATGTGCATTTCTGATGCACCTACATCACCCACAGAAAAACAGGTGCAAGCTGCAGTCCAGTCACTACTTTCAAAGGTTTGCTTATTCACCACTATTACATCCAAATAATAAAGTTCAGTTGAAGTTATTCATTTGTGTGTATTTAATTTAATTATTTTTCCAGGCAGACATACATATGTCAATAATTATTCAAGCAAGCAAAGCACTTGATGTTTGTGAGCAGTCAAAAGAGTTTATATCATCACGTGAGAGAGTAGAGTGTGAAAGAATCCTGCTCATATCAAGTGAGTAAAAATACAAATAATTAATGTCTCCAATTTTTCTCCCTCACACAGAAATACGCTCTGCTGATTAGAAAATGAAGACCTATAAACAAGGCAGTTTAAAGTAAAATGATATACTTCAACACACACAGAATTACTGATTTTTCACAGATTTTTCTACATCACAAATTTGAATGAACCAACTGTAAAACTACAGTTGATTGCTAAAAATTGTGTGTTCTTCCTAATTTATTTTTGCCTAACTTACTAAGTGCAGAGAATGATGGGGGAAACAAAACAGACATTTTGCAGCCTGGAAAAGGAGAATCACCACATCAAGACAATGATTCAAATTTTACAGTTATTTTGTTGTTATTTTGTTGTTATTTTGTTGTTATTTTGTTGTTATTTTGTTGTTATTTTGTTGTTATTTTGTTGTTATTTTGTTGTTATTTTGTTGTTATTTTGTTGTTATTTTGTTGTTATTTTGTTGTTATTTTGTTGTTATTTTGTTGTTATTTTGTTGTTATTTTGTTGTTATTTTGTTGTTATTTTGTTGTTATTTTGTTGTTATTTTGTTGTTACTGTGGTAGTGGTAGTGGTAGTGGTCTTCAGTCCAGAGTCTGCAGTGTTGGAGCTCTCCATACTACTATATCTTGGGCAAGCCTCTTCATCTCTGGGTAACTACTGCAACTTACAACCTTCGAAATCTGCCTAGTGAATTTATCTCTTGGTCTCCCTCTATGATTTTTACCCTCCATGCTTGCCTCCAATAGTTAATTGGTGATCTCTTGATGCCTCAGAATGTGTCCTACCGACTGATCCCTTCTTCTAGTCAACTTGTGGCACAAATTCCTCTTCTCCCCAATTCTATTCAGTACCTCATTAGTTACATGATCTACCCATCTAATATTCAGCATTCTTCTGTAGCACAACAATTTGAAAGCTTCTATTTTCTTCTTGTCCAAACTATTTCTCATCTGTGTTTCACTTCCATATATAGCTACACTCCACAAAAATACTTTCAGAAAAGACTTCCTGACACTTCAGTCTATATTTGATGTTAACAAATTTCTCTTCAGAAATGCCTACAGTTTATATCCACTCTACTTCAATCATCATCAGTTATTTTGCTTTCCAAATAGCAAAACTCATCTACTACTTTAAGCATCTCATTTCCTAATCTAATTCCCTCAGCATCACCAGATTTAATTAGACTACATTATATTATCCTCATCTTGCTTTTGTTGATGTTCACCCTATATCCTCTTCCAAGAAACTGCCCATTCCATTCAACTGCTCTTCCAGGTCCTTTACTGTCTCTGGCAGAATTACAATGTTGTCACCAAACCACAAAGTTTTTATTTTCCTCTGTGGATTTTAATTCCTGCTCCAAATTTTTCTTTTGTTTCCTTTACTGTTCACTCAATATATTGATTGAGGGATAGGCTACAAACCTGTCTCACTTGCTTCTCAATCATTGCCTAATTTGCCGGATATAGATGGGGAGACTCAAACGTTTATAACGGGTGGCAGGGGCAAAGAATCCAGTGAAATTTTTTTAAGTGCATTATCTGAAAACTATCTTGAGCAGTGAAACAGAGAACCGACTCGTGGCGATAACACTCTCTCTCTCTCTCTCTCTCTCTCTCTCTCTCTCTCTCTCTCTCTCTCTCTCTCTCTCTCTCTCTCTCTCTCTCTGTGTGTGTGTGTGTGTGTGTGTGTGTGTGTGTGTGTGTGTGTGTGTGTGTGTGTGTGTGTGTGTGTGTGTGTGTGTGTGTCCCTTAAAACCCACATCCTTTAGTCTTTCCCTCTCCTTCCCTCTTTCCTGATGAAGCAACCGTTTGTTGCGAAAGCTTGAATTTTGTGTGTGTGTTTGTGTATGTTTGTGTATGTTTGTGTATGTTTGTGTATGTTTGTGTATGTTTGTGTATGTTTGTGTATGTTTGTGTATGTTTGTGTTTCTATCGACCTGCCAGCGCTTTTGTTTGGTAAGTCTCATCATCTTTGTTTTTAGATAAATTATTTATCAGTTACATTGCAGACCCATACTACACAGTCCCTGATACACTTACACATGGACTAACTTATCTGAAACCTAAAGATGAAGCAGACAAGCAAACCCAGCAAAATATCGCCCCATAACATGCCTACCCCCCCCCCCCCCCCCCCCCCCCATGAACTATGGACCTTGCCGTTGGTGGGGAGGCTTGCGTGCCTCAGCGATACAGATAGCTGTACCGTAGGTGCAACCACAACAGAGGGGTATCTGTTGAGAGGCCAGACAAACGTGTGGTTCCTGAAGAGGGGCAGCAGCCTTTTCAGTAGTTGCAAGGGCAACAGTCTGGATGATTGACTGATCTGGCCTTGTAACAATAACCAAAACGGCCTTGCTGTGCTGGTACTGCGAACGGCTGAAAGCAAGGGGAAACTACAGCCGTAATTTTTCCCGAGGGCATGCAGCTTTACTGTATGATTACATGATGATGGCGTCCTCTTGGGTAAAATATTCCGGAGGTAAAATAGTCCCCCATTCGGATCTCCGGGCGGGGACTACTCAAGAGGATGTCGTTATCAGGAGAAAGAAAACTGGCGTTCTACGGATCGGAGCGTGGAATGTCAGATCCCTTAATCGGGCAGGTAGGTTAGAAAATTTAAAAAGGGAAATGGATAGGTTGAAGTTAGATATAGTGGGAATTAGTGAAGTTCGGTGGCAGGAGGAACAAGACTTCTGGTCAGGTGACTACAGGGTTATAAACACAAAATCAAATAGGGGTAATGCAGGAGTAGGTTTAATAATGAATAGGAAAATAGGAATGCGGGTAAGCTACTACAAACAGCATAGTGAACGCATTATTGTGGCCAAGATAGATACGAAGCCCACACCTACTACAGTAGTACAAGTTTATATGCCAACTAGCTCTGCAGATGACGAAGAAATTGATGAAATGTATGATGAAATAAAAGAAATTATTCAGATTGTGAAGGGAGACGAAAATTTAATAGTCATGGGTGACTGGAATTCGAGTTTAGGAAAAGGGAGAGAAGGAAACATAGTAGGTGAATATGGATTGGGGGACAGAAATGAAAGAGGAAGCCGCCTGGTAGAATTTTGCACAGAGCACAACATAATCATAACTAACACTTGGTTTAAGAATCATGAAAGAAGGTTGTATACATGGAAGAACCCTGGAGATACTAAAAGGTATCAGATAGATTATATAATGGTAAGACAGAGATTTAGGAACCAGGTTTTAAATTGTAAGACATTTCCAGGGGCAGATGTGGACTCTGACCACAATCTATTGGTTATGACCTGTAGATTAAAACTGAAGAAACTGCAAAAAGGTGGGAATTTAAGGAGATGGGACCTGGATAAACTAAAAGAACCAGAGGTTGTACAGAGATTCAGGGAGAGCATAAGGGAGCAATTGACAGGAATGGGGGAAAGAAATACAGTAGAAGAAGAATGGGTAGCTTTGAGGGACGAAGTAGTGAAGGCAGCAGAGGATCAAGTAGGTAAAAAGATGGGGGCCAGTAGAAATCCTTGGGTAACAGAAGAAATATTGAATTTAATTGATGAAAGGAGAAAATATAAAAATGCAGTAAGTGAAACAGGCAAAAAGGAATACAAACGTCTCAAAAATGAGATCGACAGGAAGTGCAAAATGGCTAAGCAGGGATGGCTAGAGGACAAATGTAAGGAGGTAGAGGCCTATCTCACTAGGGGTAAGATAGATACCACCTACAGGAAAATTAAAGAGACCTTTGGAGATAAGAGAACGACTTGTATGAATACCAAGAGTTCAGATGGAAACCCAGTTCTAAGCAAAGAAGGGAAAGCAGAAAGGTGGAAGGAGTATATAGAGGGTCTATACAAGGGCAATGTACTTGAGGACAATATTATGGAAATGGAAGAGGATGTAGATGAAGATGAAATGGGAGATATGATACTGCGTGAAGAGTTTGACAGAGCACTGAAAGACCTGAGTCGAAACAAGGCCCCCGGAGTAGACAATATTCCATTGGAACTACTGACGGCCGTGGGAGAGCCAGTCCTGACAAAACTCTACCATCTGGTGAGCAAGATGTATGAAACAGGCGAAATACCCTCAGACTTCAAGAAGAATATAATAATTCCAATCCCAAAGAAAGCAGGTGTTGACAGATGTGAAAATTACCGAACTATCAGCTTAATAAGTCACAGCTGCAAAATACTAACACGAATTCTTTACAGACGAATGGAAAAACTAGTAGAAGTCAACCTCGGGGAAGATCAGTTTGGATTCCGTAGAAACACTGGAACACGTGAAGCAATACTGACCTTACGACTTATCTTAGAAGAAAGATTAAGGAAAGGCAAACCTACGTTTCTAGCATTTGTAGACTTAGAGAAAGCTTTTGACAATGTTGACTGGAATACTCTCTTTCAAATTCTAAAGGTGGCAGGGGTAAAATACAGGGAGCGAAAGGCTATTTACAATTTGTACAGAAACCAGATGGCAGTTATAAGGGTCGAGGGACATGAAAGGGAAGCAGTGGTTGGGAAGGGAGTAAGACAGGGTTGTAGCCTCTCCCCGATGTTGTTCAATGTGTATATTGAGCAAGCAGTAAAGGAAACAAAAGAAAAATTCGGAGTAGGTATTAAAATTCATGGAGAAGAAATAAAAACTTTGAGGTTCGCCGATGACATTGTAATTCTGTCAGAGACAGCAAAGGACTTGGAAGAGCAGTTGAATGGAATGGACAGTGTCTTGAAAGGAGGATATAAGATGAACATCAACAAAAGCAAAACAAGGGTAATGGAATGTAGTCTAATTAAGTCGGGTGATGCTGAGGGAATTAGATTAGGAAATGAGGCACTTAAAGTAGTAAAGGAGTTTTGCTATTTGGGGAGCAAAATAACTGATGATGGTCGAAGTATAGAGGATATAAAATGTAGGCTGGGAATGGCAAGGAAAGCGTTTCTGAAGAAGAGAAATTTGTTAACATCCAGTATTGATTTAAGTGTCAGGAAGTCATTTCTGAAAGTATTCGTATGGAGTGTAGCCATGTATGGAAGTGAAACATGGACGATAAATAGTTTGGACAAGAAGAGAATAGAAGCTTTCGAAATGTGGTGGTACAGAAGAATGCTGAAGATTAGATGGGTAGATCACATAACTAATGAGGAAGTATTGAATAGGATTGGGGAGAAGAGAAGTTTGTGGCACAACTTGACCAGAAGAAGGGATCGGTTGGTAGGACATGTTCTGAGGCATCAAGGGATCACCAATTTAGTATTGGAGGGCAGCGTGGAGGGTAAAAATCGTAGAGGGAGACCAAGAGATGAATACACTAAGCAGATTCAGAAGGATGTAGGTTGC
Source organism: Schistocerca serialis cubense (assembly GCF_023864345.2). Taxonomy (NCBI): domain Eukaryota; kingdom Metazoa; phylum Arthropoda; class Insecta; order Orthoptera; family Acrididae; genus Schistocerca; species Schistocerca serialis. The sequence continues at coordinate 408,861,122 of NC_064643.1, forward strand.
AGTAGGTACTGGGAGATGAAAAAGCTTGCACAGGATAGAGTAGCATGGAGAGCTGCATCAAACCAGTCTCAGGACTGAAGACCACAACAACAACAACAACAACAACAACAACATTCCTACCAACAATATACAAAATATTAACTTCAGTCATTACACAGAAATTAATGACACATACAACACAGAACAAAATTATAAATGAAGAACAAAAAGGCTGCTGCAAAGGAGCACGAGGATGTAAAGAGCAAATGATAATAGATGCAGAGGTGACATATCAAGCTAAAACTAAACAAAGGTCGCTACATTACGCATACTTTGATTACCAAAAAGCTTTTGATAGTGTACCCCACTCATGGTTACTACAAATATTGAAAGTATACAAAGTAGATCCTAAATTGATACAGTTCCTAAACATAGTAATGAAAAATTGGAAAACCATACTTAATATCCAAGCAAATTCAAATAATATCACATCACAGCCAATACAAATTAAGCGTGGAATATACCAAGGAGACTCATTAAGTCCTTTCTGGTTCTGCCTTGCTCTGAACCCACTATCCAACATGCTAAATAATACAAATTATGGATATAATATTACTGGAAGATACCAACACAAAATCACACATTTGCTATACATGGATGATCTAAAACTACTGGCAGCAACAAATCAACAACTCAACCAATTACTAAAGATAACAGAATTATTCAGCAATGAAATAAATATGGCTTTTGGAACAGACAAATGTAAGAAAAATAGCATAGTCAAGGGAAAACACACTAAACAAGATTACATATTGAATAACCACAGCGACTGCATTGAAACGATGGAAAAAACAGATGCCTATAAATATCTAGGATACAGACAAAAAATAGGAATAGATAATACAAATATTAAAGAAGAACTAAAAGAAAAATATAGACAAAGACTAACAAAAATACTGAAAACAGAACTGACAGCAAGAAACAAGACAAAAGCGATAAATACTTATGCTATACCAATATTGACTGACTCATTTGGAGTAGTGAAATGGAGTAACACAGACCTAGATGCACTCAATACACTTACACGATCACAATGCCACAAATATAGAATACATCACATACATTCAGCAACAGAAAGATTCACATTAAGCAGAAAGGAAGGAGGAAGGGGATTTATCGACATAAAAAACCTACATTGTGGACAAGTAGACAATTTAAGAAAATTCCTTCTAGAACGAGCAGAAACTAGCAAAATACACAAAGCAATCACTCATATAAATACATTGGCTACACCACTGCAATTTCATAACCACTTCTACAACCCTTTAGATCACATAACGTCAACAGATATGAAGAAAGTAAATTGGAAAAAGAAAACACTACTGGCAAGCACTCGTATCATCTAACACAGCCACACATCGATCAAGACGCATCCAACACATGGCTAAGAAAAGGCAATATATACAGTGAGACAGAAGGATTCATGATTGCGATACAGGATCAAACAATAAACACCAGACATTACAGCAAGCATATTATTAAAGATCCCAATACCACAACAGATAAATGCAGACTTTGCAAACAACAAATAGAAACAGTAGATCACATCACAAGCGGATGTACAATACTAGCAAATACAGAATACCCCAGAAGACATGACAATGTAGCAAAAATAATGCATCAACAACTTGCCACACAACATAAACTAATAAAACAACATGTTCCCACATACAAGTATGCACCACAAAATGTACTGGAGAATGATGAATACAAATGATACTGGAACAGAACCATTATAACAGATAAAACACCACCACATAACAAACCTGACATCATACTCACCAATAAAAAGAAGAAATTAACACAACTAATCGAAATATCCATACCCAATACAACAAATATACAGAAGAAAACAGGAGAAAAAATTGAAAAATACATCCAACTGGCTGAGGAAGTCAAGGACATATGGCATCAGGATAAAGTTGACATTATACCAATTATACTATCAACTACAAGAGTCATACCACACTATATCCACCAGTACATCAACGCAATACAGCTACATCCAAACTTATATATACAACTACAGAAATCTGTAATTATTGATACATGTTCAATTACCCGAAAGTTCCTAAATGCAATGTAACATACACCGTACAGTTAAAAGGAAGTCACGCTTGATCAAGGTCCACGTCACTTTCCATTTTTGACCAGACATAACGTCTGAGAAAAGAATAATAATAATAATAATAATAATAATAATAATAATAATAATAATAATAATAATGTGCTTTGTCAAATTCTTTATGCAATATCATATCTCCAATTTCATTTCTCCCATTATTTACTTATTGCTGCAATAGTAGATGTACTACACAAGAAATGCTAATAAAAAGTGCCAGAAGCAGAAAATGGGGTCACTGGACACATACTTCTCTCGTACTGTGGGCGCTCTAATCAAAAAGACACTTGGACATAAAATAATCAGCATGATATACAAAGGAGAGAGAATGAAGATTCACCAGAGAAGGAAATATTTTCTTCGTGAGAGGAACAACAGATAAAGGAGAAAAAAACTTGTGGAATTTCTGATCTATCATAAAGTACATAGAAGACATTCATCCTCTGAAAGTTGGTGAAATAGATGTAGGTTCCAAAGACAGCAATCTCATTAAACAGAAATTTTGTAACTATTGCATATAAACCCGTAACACAAATTTAAGCAGATGAATTGAGTACACGGCAATAAATAAATAAATCCAGCTTATTTATCCTCTCTCTTTCACAACTATTACTGAGATGTGTTTCAAACAAACTAAAATAACAAAGTATGACATTCATTTGTTACCATGGATAGCCCGCTACATTGTATCTCGTGAGGAAATGCAGTAACAGGTAACTAAAGACTTAATACACACATTAAATACTGAAATGAGGAACATATTTTTCTAAATGATTAAAATAAGTAAAGGAAAGGCAGTCTTCCAGTAGAGAAACAATTTGTTTTAAGAAACTACAGGCCAATTTCGTGGATTGAGTTGTTAACATTCCCGATAGCTGCATAGAGCATGGACCTTGCCAAGGTGGAGTGACTTGCATGCCTTATTGATACAGATAGGTGCAATCATAATGGAGGTTTACCTGTGAATAGGCCAGGCTAACCTAAAGTTCCTGGAGGGAGGCAGCAGCCTTTTCAGTAGTTGGAAGGATACAATTTTGGGTAATTATCCTGCCCTTGAAACATTAGCGAACATGTTGCTGTAACTCGTAATGCAAATGGCTGACAGCAAGGGGAAACTACTGCTGCCACATTTCCTGAGGACATGAAGCTTTAGAACGTTGTTAAATGATTATAGCATCCTCGTGGGTAAAATATTCCAAAGACAAAGCAGTATCCCATTTTGATCTCTGGATAGGAACTACTCAGGAGCATGTCATCATCAGAAAATACAAAATGGGCATTCCATGGTTCAGTGCTTGGAAGTTTAGATCCCTTAATTGGGTGGGTGGGTGGGTGGATGGGTAGTTAGGAATAATGCAGTAATAGGTAGCTGTCTGATAGAATTTTGCACAGAGCATAAAGGCTAATTTACACGATGACACTGAGTTACACCACTTAATGCATTGAATGAGTTGCACACAAATGGTTTTGTACATGACTATACACATGGCATCACCTCTGTGAACTTCAATTTTGTCTTTTCATGAGTGCTGTAGTCATTTCTAAAATGAAAGTTTTGGCAGCTGCACAAGTTATGGTGGAGTTAAGGTTTGGATAGGTGAAATATCTGCATAAGAAAAGAAATGAGAAACGTATTGGGTTTATGACTGGATAAAAAAAAGGCATCAGCTCAGTGACTCTGCAACATTGCTGAAAGAAATTTCAGTGGAAGACCATGGAAGTTATTCTGATTAACTTAGAATGACATCAGAACAGTTAGTGTTCCTTCTGAATAGAGTTAAGGAGGTAAGAAGGAAGAAAGATACTATAATGCCTGAAACATTGTTGCCATAAATGAAATTACAAATCATGTTGCATGCAATAGACTCCAGTTTTCTTGGTTGGCTAGATGATGTGATTTTAGTTAGTGATGACATATTTCTATTAACATCACATTTAATTAAGCCTTTGTTGTGGAAAATGCGTTTGGCATTCTGATATCCAAATTTCGTTTGTATGAAGTGCCAGTTCTGTTACACCAACAGATAGTTGTAAAACTTGTCAGAGCTACACTCACAATTCATAACTGGCAAAGCAAAAAATTCTCAAATTTTGACAACCACAGCTCGTAGATTAGGAGCATGTCGGTAACGGAGTATACCAGCCAAGAAGATGGAGAAGCATAAATGCTGGGTGGGCTGATAGATCTAAAACTGCAGTCCAGTAGTAATGATAATAGGAAAGTCCTCATATAGTAGAGAATGGTTTGCAGACTACTTTCTTGTAAGAGGATCTGTACAGGAGCAAAACTTTGAAGTTTAAGCATATGTACTGCAATTTATGAATGGGAAACACTACTGTAACAGTTTAAATAAATGAATACTGGATAAAGAATTCAGCTTTATGATATGTGAAGCCTTTACTCCTGACAACAGTTTTTCTTAAAATAGAATTGGCCAACTTGAACTGTGGCATTTCAGTATCGTAGGTGTGGGCTGTTCTGCATCCAGATGTTTTGCTTGCCTGTATTTTTCTTAATTTGTATATTTTCTCTTAATTGAATGAATTTTTCCTCAGATATTGTGAACCCATCCATGTTCAGATTGCATACCATGGCCTCCATGTAGTAGCATGTCACTGCTTGTTTTTGTAGTCAACATCACTTTAATCCTACAGACACCTAGATAACCAAAACCCAAAAGTACCCCACTTCATATTTCAATTTGTTTACACTCTACTGATAGACCTAACCTCAATACTTGTGTACCCAGTGTCACCAAAGTTGAAACAAACTGAAGTTGTTTAGAAGATGAGTTGGTAGATACAATAAGTCAAGAACAATTTGAAAGAGCACTTTGAGACAGTAAGATATCTGTTTAGTTCAATGATATTATTTTAATATTCTTTTACATGATCTATTATTTATGGTTATTTTGATTTCATGTCAGGATGTATATAGACAATGTTACCAGAAAAATTTACTCCTCAAGTACATGTATCACTAAATCTTTCTTGCTATGGGTGTAGACACCTGTGTCACTCATGTCTTTCAGACCCTGATTTGATCTCTTCAGTATTTCTCTCTCATTAGACATATGATGGTAAATAGGCTCTTGAAATTACAGTTTGTAAGCAATACTGAGTTTATTATATCTTCAGTCCTAAAATATATTTTAAAACAATTATCTCTGTTGATCATTTTTATTCCTCTTCCCCTTCCTTCCCCCCTCTGCAATGTGTTTCAAGGGCTTACTCTCACTTTCAAGTGGAACAGTGGATGCATTACAGTTTGTTCGCTGGATGTAGCCAGTTCTGTTTGGAATATCATTTTGCTACAAACAAAGTATAATTTGTCACTTTTATCATCATAAGGCACTGCAGTTATACATTTTGAACAATATTTTAGTAACTTAAAAGAAATTTCAGCAAAAAGAACCATAAAGGTTGTTACAGTTTCAATATTAAATGCCACACACCAACACTACAAACAGTCCAGTGTGTGCAATACTATGTACACTAACAGGGCTGCAGTTTGGCCCATATGTATTCACTCTGTGATATCACTCCACAGGCTGCTTACTTACAAGCCTTTTTGTGCAGACACTGAAAGTTCACCCCCACCTCTCCCTAGCTGATAGGGCATCCTCCCATTGCATGGGATCTTTGGTCCTGAGAGACAGATAAGAGTGGAAGTTTGAGTCCTCCTTGGGCATGTGTCCTTAGTGTAAGATAGTTTAAATTAGATTAAGTAGTGTGTAAGGCTAGGGACCAATGACCTCAGCAGTTTGGTCCCTTAGGAACTTACCACCACAGATAAGATTGATTCATTATGTAGTAGCAATATAGATATATTTACTCTTATGTCCACACACTAAAGTTTTTCTGAAATAGCATCAAATATAGTTTTTTTTTCATTGGAAAAATAAAGAAAAAGCTCTCTGTAATCAGAACCACCTAAAAAACCTCTAGAAAGCCAAAACTCTGAGAGAAACCCTAAAAGCTACAAACGGCAATGACTCCCTTTACTCTCAATTGTGCACTAAGAAATGTTCATGAATATCTCAAAACGTTCACAATGTGCTTCTATCCATATCCATATCCATCCATTCATATTATAATAGTATTCCCAAATGTAATTCTTCAGGCTTTCCGAGCAATCTGTCGACATCTTGAGATGTCTGTTGTTCTGCTGGGTATCACTGTCACCCATGAACAGTGTTTTGATAACGTGCCTCATTATCTTCATCAGTTGTTAGTACTAATACTTACTGCCTAACCTCTCTGTGGTCACTTCAAAGGGCTCCATTTTTTGTTTATTTGCACTAGAAACACCATGAGATGTTTCATTTTCAGTGTGGTTTGCCTGGCCATGAATTTACTTTAGTTTTTGGTTTGGTGCACTTGACTGAGATCTGACATCCTGTTCTCAGTATGGTGCAACTGTTGCTCTGTCTGAGGGCTTTGTTCCCTATATGCACATCCTCAGTTCTTCTTTTTGTTGAGTTCTGCTGTTGTAATAATTGTGCTTTTAGCAATGCCAGTGTACAATCCCAGACTTTATTGAGCTGGTACCCAATGTCATGATTATGGGGTTTTGCCACCTCTATATCTATCTCTATTGACACTTTTGTAACACTGTCCCAGTATCTGGGCCAGAACCCTTATTTCTTCATAGATCATGGTATGATTAAGTGCCAGACAGTGGTCAGTAATGGCTGATACGATCATCTGTATAGACCAGGTGTGCCTCTGATCTCGATATCTGATTCCCACTGCCCTATTTGTCTGGTCAGTGTAAGACTTGCCACATTGGTAAGCTATATTATAAATTCCTGCTTTTTGTAAAACAATGTCTTCTTTCACACTTCCCAGTAGCCCTATTATTTTGGTAGGACAGATGTAACACATGCTAGATGTTACACTTCTTGAGAATGCTGTTCATCTTGACAGAAATAGATCTGCCAGATGTTTGTAGTGGGAAGGGATCACAGATGGAGCTCTTGGAACTGATCCTGGGGAAGGTAGTAGGTACAAGTATTGGACCCATTCCACTTGACAAACAGTCACAGGTGGCACCTGATGAAGACAAGTAATACTGCTGAAATAATGTGAATGGGTGACAGTGATATCTGCCAGAACTCTGACACCTCAAGGTGTCAGTATCTAAAAAGTTTTCGTAATAGAAATAACATTACAAAAAGTACAAAATCAAAATTACATTTCACATGATGTTCCAAAACTGTTCCCTCTACATTTTTAAGTGTTCATACATCAGAAACCATCAAAATTTGAAATAAAAAATGTCAACATTCAGTTATAAAAATGCATTTAGGATTCATAAAAATACATCACACAACAAAATTATAAAAGACAGTCAATGAATGTCATATTTTCTCAAATGATCAAAGTAAAAAAATTGTTTGTGTAAACAAACAGAAATTATCCTTACATTGAATGCACCCACTCCTCAAAAAGAGCTCGGTTGGGCAGTCCTCCCGAAAAGAATTCTCAGAGTAATAGTAACAGGGCCATATCACTTTCATTGTAATCAAGCAAAATGGGGGAAGCTTTGAGAAGATATCTCCTTTCTATATTAATTGCGTAACACCCTTAACATTAGTAAGGGCATGGTTACCTGCTCTGATATAATGGAGATGGACCCCACGGAGTTGGGTGAAGAGTGGAAGAATGTGGGCATCAAAGAGGTGCAGAATTATATGAGGAGAGTCAATGGCAAATTGGAAAAAATACTGGAATATATCCTTGCTGGTTATATCCACCTTCAGGTTAGCCCGTTTGTTCCTAACCCCATGCATTGCTGTAAATGTCAAAGATTTGGACATATCACTATGGGATGTAACAGGAACGCCACATGTGGCAACTATGGAGACTCTGCTCACGAGTCGGGGACTTCTTGTACACTTCCTCTGAAATGTGTTAACTACTCTGGGGATCACCCAGTGTGGAGCAGAAAGTGTAGGGTTTACAACGAGGAAAAGAAAATTCAAGAGATGAAGGTACGGAGATGCATACCCTATGGTGAAGCTAAAAAGGCTTACAAAGCCATGCACCCACCAGTTTTTGCAACTTCTTTTGCATCAGCCCTTAAAACACCAATAGCTAAATGTGATGCTTTCACACAAACTCAGACCACAGATTCAAATATGAGCACATGCACTTGTCACTGTACCTGTAGGGGAAATGCTCCACTTGCAACTAATGTTGCTTGGAAGCCGTCAGCAGTAGACTTACCACCTAAGCCACATACCACTCCCCAACTTCAGAAACCACCTAAGCCATCCCAGCAACCCAGGCACTCTCCTCCTCCTGCCAGTAAAGAAAAACGCTCCTCTAAAAGTAGTTCTAAGTCCAAGAAAGCGGTAGGTAAGCCTTCGGATCAATGAGTGCTCTCCCTTTCTGTGGCGACTATGCTCTTGAAGATATGGACTTCCAATCGGAAGAACTAGAGAATGCGGAACCAGCTAATGTTCCCCCTGACCTCCCTGGTAAGTCACCGCCTACGAGGGAGAAAGGAAAGAACCATCATCACTAACCAATGGCTTCCATAGGGACTTCTGTGTTGCGGTGGAATTTGAATGGATATTGCTCACATTTGGAAGAGTTGCAGCTGCTGATCCAGGATAAACCATTCTGCATCTGCTTACAAGAAACGCATTTTAAAGTCACAGACACACCTACATTACGGGGCTACCACATATACAGGAAAGACGATACTGCTGTAGGCAGGGCTAAACATGGAGTGGCTATTTTTCTTGATGACAGATACCACTCTTCTGCTGTCCCTCTTGCCATGACCATCCAAGCAATTGCTGTGAAAGTTTTCTCACCATTTACTATCACAGCATGTTCTTTGTACCTGCCCCCCCCCCCCCCCCCCCCATGACACTTTGGATGCGGATGCACTAGCAGACTTCTATCAGGACTTCCATTCCCATTCCTTCTTGTGGGGGACTTCAATGCCCACAATGTGCTGTGGGGCTTGGTTACTACTTGCTCCAGGGGTAGGCTGATTGATCGACTCGTCCATTCTGAGGATATCTGCCTTCTGAACGTGGGTCAGATGACTCACTTTTCCACAGTACAGGGTCTTTCTCAGTCACTGACCTTTGTTTTTGTTCCCCAGCTATTGCAGATTCAGTTCAGTGGGAGGTGTCTCCAGATTTCCATTCTAGTGACCACCACTTCGCAGTGTGGATCTGTCTGCTGACTAGGACAGTGACCAGCAGGAGTCCACGCAGGTTTATGCTACAAAGGGCAACTTGGTTACAGTACAGTTGACGGGCTATTTTTGAACGAAAGGATTGTGCACAAGAGGTGGTGGCCCATATCGCTCATGAGATCTGAAGGGCTGCCACAGAGTTTATCCCCAGGTCTAGTAACCACCTCTGACAACAGCCTGTACCGTGGTGGAATGATGACTGTTGATTGGCAATCAGGGCCAGATGGACAGCTCTTCAGAACGTCAAACAGTGTCCAACTACAGACAATCTTCATGTCTTCAGGTCTGTGAGAGCACATGCAAGGCGAGTGATCAAAGAACAGAAGAGTGCTTCCTGGAGGGAATTCACAACTTCCATTAATCGGTCCACTTCCGCTGTGCACGTTTGGGAATCAATAAGATGGATTTCAGGCAAGGGTAGTCCACGTCCCCTTACAGCCTCGTCAAATAATGGGGTCTTGGTGGACACGCCAGAAGAGATGGCTCACGTTTTTGCTGAACACTTCTTTACTGTTACTAAGTCATCCAGACAAGCTCATGCTGTTCAGGTATTCTGTCAGACTGCAAAGATGAGGAAGCTCATTTTCTTCTCACGTAATGAAGAAGTCTACAACCTTCCATTCTCCATGTGGGAACAGGAATCAGCTTTATCTGTAGCCACAGACACTGCTCCAGGACCTGATGACCTCCATTATACCATGCTTCGTCATCTGTGCCCTGAAGCAAAAGGTCAGCTCCTCTCTTGTTTCAATCAGATTTGGTTTGATGGACAGTACCCCATGACTTGGAAGGAGGCAATCTTAATTCCATTCTGGAAACCAGGTAAGGACCAGAGCACCCCTAACAGTTATCGGATGTCGCCCATACTAGCTGTATGGGTAAGACTCTTGAACGTATGGTCAACCACCACCTCGTCTGGCTGCTTGAATCCCGAGGTTACCTGAGCCGTTCCCAGTGTGGTTTCAGGTGCTACCGTTCCACTCTTGACAACTTAATTCTACTGGAGACCTCGAAAAAGCATATGACACTACTTGGAGGTACACTATCCTTCGCCAACTTCATCAATGGGAACTACATGGACACCTGCTGCTTCTGATCCAATCCTTTCTCAAGGACAGGCATTCTTGTTATCGCATTGGTGATGCCATATCTGATTGCTATGTTCAGGAGAATGGTGTGCCCCAGGGCAGTGTCCTCAGTGTTACATTGTTTGCAATTGCTATCAATGGCATTTCCTCTGCAGCCAGGAGCCCTGTCAAATTCTCTTTGTTTGTGGATGACTTTGCAATCTTCTACACTTCCTCTGATCTTACGACGATGATGAGGCAGCTACAACTGACCATTAGAAGGCTGGAAACCTGGGCCCAGACAACTGGTTTTCGGTTCTCACCTGAGAAGGTGAGTCAATGTTAATGTTAATCGTGCTAGTCGGAGTTTCAACCAACCAGACCTTACAATGGGGGACCGCATTTTACTTTTTCAAGACATGGTGCGCTTTTTGGGTCTATTATTTGACTCGAAATTAACATGACTCCCACACCTGAAAGATTTATGAACAAGGGGCTTCCAGTTGTTGAACATTTCGAAATGCCTTGGTAGAAAAACATGGGGAGCTGACAGGTCCCGCCTCCTACAGTTTTATAGGGCATTTGTTTGATCATGCTTAGACTATTGCAGCATGGTATATGGATCAGCCCATCCTTCCTACCTCTGGATGTTAGATGCTGTCCACCATGCGGGCATTTGGATATCGACTGCAGCCTTTCAGACCAGCCCAGTTCAGAGTCTGTTTGCAGAGGCTGGTAAACTACCACTCTGGATTCGGCGACATATTCTTTTGGCTGGACAGGCACTGAAAATCTCAGCGTCACCTCAGTCATTGGCATTTAGTTCAGTGATCCAACTCTCCTTCGAATGACTATTCAGAAATTGGCCCCACGTGACCCAGTCATTTGGTATATGTGCTACAGCCTGCCTCAAGGATCTGGATCTCTTGGGCATGAAGATACACACCCAGGGATGGAATGCACTGCCGCCTTGGTGTCTTTGGAGGCCCAAAGTGATTCTAAGCTTGACGCAGTACCCAAAAAATTGTACTCCAGATATGGTTTTTACAACTTTGTTTTCATCTATTTCAAGTATGTACCATCATTTTATCATTTTGTCATTTTATCATTATTTATACAGATGGAATGCTCTTGGTTGTTCTGTGGTTTTCCCTGATAGGGTTTTTAAAGCGCGTGTTCCAGAATAATTTACAAATTGATGCGGAGTCATATGGCATTCTAATGGTGCTGGAAAGGGTTCACAGACATCACCATAAGAGTTTTCTTGTCTGTTCATACTCTTAGTGCACTGCAAGTGCTTCACCAAATGTATCCAGTAGATCCGCTGATTCAGCTCATCCATGACTGCTTACAGTGGCTCCAATGCCGTGGCAAGAAGGTGATCTTTTGCTGGGTACCTGACCACATCAGGATACAGGGTAACGACATGGCTGATAAAGCTGCCAAGGAAGCATGTTGGGATGGTGCTGATCATCAATGTCCCATCCTGTTGCTTGCCATTATCTCATTTACTGACAGATGCATCATACGTCAGTGGTAGACTGAATGGTTGCAGGTGTCGGACAACAAACTGCGGTCACTCAAACTGACCACAAAAGCTTGGCAGACTTCGTGTCAGCCTCGCCACTGGAAGGAGGTTTTGCTTACCAGACTGTGCATCATAGCTTCCTCCTCTGGGGGGAGGATCCACCTTTCTGTGAAGTTTTTGGTGTACTGCTTTCAGTTCAGCATATTGTGTGTCCTGTATACTGATAATAGGGCAGCTCTTGGTCTTGCTGGAGATCTGCCCACGGTCCTTGCAGATACCGATACCAGTGTTAAGAGTGGTGAAATTTTGTGAACTATCAGGCCTCATCCCTAAACTGGTGGGTAAGGGCAGCACACTTTAGTACTTTATAAACTGCTCTGCATGTGGGGACAGCCTTCATCCTCACCAATGAGATTTCCTGTTGATTTTTCGTCAGGGCACTGATGACGGTGATGTCGAGTGCCCCCTCAACCCAACTCATCGTCGTCATTGTACACACCACACAATAACATTTTTTGAGTATTAATGTTAATTAACCTCATAATTCACTTCAGATTAGATATAAAGTTCAATATTCAGCTGTATTCTTCACTTAAATTTAATGCAAAGCCTTTAGTATCTTTTGTTTTGTACAGTTGCCTGTATTTGTGATGTATGCTAAACGGCCCAGAAATGTAATAACATTGTACTCATTAAATGTCTCCCACATATAATCAAATAATCTTCATTCTTAATAAACCATGTCGTATTGAAATTGGTCTTCAGTAGATTTTGTAGCAGGATCAGAGTCAAGATGAAATTAATATTGTTTATAAGTTGCTTTTTCTTTAGTCTTCAGCTCTAACTACTTCACAGTAGATTATATTCCACTCCAGGGTCACTACATGAGATTATTTTGGTTGGAAAACTGGGAAACAGTCATATAGATTTTAACTTCAGTATATTATTCTTTACTTTGGCCTCTTCACTTTTAAATAAGTTTCAACGGGATTGTATAACCTTGACTGTTTATTTATATGAACTTGCACAAATATGTTTTCAGCATTGAGTAATTCTTAATGCTAAAATGATTTTCACATATTTTTCATAAGTTTTCACTGTTGTATTTCTGTATAATATCTTCACTGACAAAGCTTAGTGTTGTTGTCATGTATCCTCATGGTTGTAGCCCCCAGACAATGCCAGAATTGTGCTGCCGATGCCTGAGTGGTAACCTCCCCATGTGTGCCAAGAAGTAGCTGCCTGTCAATTCCAAGGCACTGGGACTCTCGGCAATGGTTACGGTACAAGGGAGTCCATGCTAAGGCAGGGTGGTGCCTGTGGCAAGATCCTCTGATCAGAAAGAGGGGCATCAGGGCAGATGATGCACAATGAAATGGATCAAACTCATTCACACTGGTGGTCTTGTCAACATGGCAGTCAAAGCAGACAGAAAATATTTTAATGCAGAGGCTTAGATTACATTAGATTCAGTTTTTGTTCCATAGACACAAAAAATGAGATGATTCTCATGGGTGTGGAACATGTCAGAAAGTTTAACATAAAACATTCGAATATAATATTAACTACCTTGATCATTTGTCAGGAGATTGTCGAAATAGATGAATACAATGTGATAAACTAGAACAGCCAATATTTACAGAATTAACAGGCCGTCAAAATGAAACATTATTATGAACTATTAATAAATGTACCATACACAAAATACCTAATCTTGACTGTTGTGACCAAGTGCTGTCAAAACTGAGATCTAACAGACATTTTTACTTAAGCTTGCTTAACAATCTCTGTTAAGATATTCATCTATAGAGTAGAAGGAGTTGTCCATCAAAAAATCTTTCAAACTCTGTTTTAACCGTACTTTATCTGAAACCAAGATTTTAATGGTTGCTGGCAATTTGTTGAAAATGTTTGTTCCTGAATATTGGACCCCTTTTTGGACCCCTTTTTGGACCAAGGTAAGTGATTTTAGGTCTTTATGTAGATTGTTCTTATTCTTAGTATTGATACTATGTACTGAGCTATTGGTTGGAACAGAGATATATTACTTGCAACAAATTTCATTACAGAACAAATATACTGAGAAGCAGTGGTTAGAATACGAAGTTCCTTGAACAGGTTTCAACGTTGTGATCTTGAATTTGCACCACAAATGATTCTTATCACACGCTATTGCACCCTAAAAACTTTTGCTCCGTTTGATGAGTTAGCCCAGAATATGGTCCTGTATGACATAATAGAATTAAAATAGGCAAAGTACGTAATTTCTTATATTTATATCCTACATCTAACCTCATTCTCACAGTAAATGCAGACTTGTTTAGGCACTTAAACAGTTCTGTGGTATGCCCTTCCCAACTGAATTCATTATCGAGTTGTAATCCCAGAAACTTAACACTGTCAACCTCTTTAATCTGCACGCCTTCATATGTTATACACATGCTGGAAGGAAATCTCTTACAGGTTCTGAACAGTATGCAGTGGGTCTTTTCAAAGTTTAACACTGTCAGTTCCAGCCCTATTCTGTGTAGCCGGCTCCAGAAACCAGACTATTTTATCAATATTTAGAGACTTGCTATGGTAGCAATTGTTAATATATATTTTGACAAATAGCCCACCATTTAAATTGTACTTCCTTCTACTTTTAAATTATGGTGAAATGTTTATGTTGAATTTAATAGGGTTTTAAGGTAATCACATAATTAACTGCCATGTTTTTGTAAATTTAAAAAAGCCATATATTCAAATAAAATACAGCAAAAATTTTATAAAGTGAAAATATTTTCTTTATATCCCTGAACTCAATTCTCACACAGAATCATGTTGTTTCTTTGTGTGGTATATTTTGAAACAAGGTCCTATACACAATGTAACAACACACTGCTCACATTGGTATAGTTTCTTTGTGGGAAGCTTTTCCAGTTCCTTTCTTGTTCCTGGAGCTGCATACATGGTGCGCGCACACACACACACACACACACACACACACACACACACACACACACACACACACACACACACACAGCCACAGCATACTTCTTGGCTGTTGATGGTATGTCCTGCAGAAAATGCCTTTGTGATAATCTGCCCACAGTTCCACTTTGTACACTTGTACCAGCAGCTTGTTGCACTTCCTCCTGAGTGAACTCAGCTGAAAGTGTTACAAAAAGTCAGTGATTGTCATTTTCTTCTGGTGCACCAAATTGTACAACAAGAATGAATTTGACACTCCCATAATCAGCTGGTGGAAATACAGTTTGCTCTGCCATTTTACTATCCTGTGTCAAAATACATTGTACTGTAAGCATTGGCCTGCAAGGTCAACCCCAGCCTTGTTGCCATTGTAATACAGGACTTGAAGTGGCTTCAGTACAAATGTACCATTCCTTTTTGTGTGTGTGTGTGTGTGTGTGTGTGTGTGTGTGTGTGTGTGTGTGTGTGTGTGTGTGTGTGTGTGTGTGTGTGTAGCAAATGATGCCATATGTCTAGATGATAATGAATACACATCCCTCTTGTCCTTCCATTTCATTGCCAACAAATTACCTCTAAATATGTTATGTCACTTCTCCCTTCTGTACTTTAGTTGCTACCAAATCTTGGGGGCATCAATCTCCTTGAATTCCACAGTGCATACAGCACCAGTTCCTGTTTGAGCCAGCTGCTGAAGCAGATCTGGACTCAAATAAAATCTGTTTAAGTACACAGCGTGGCCTTTATGCAACAGTTTGCCTTCAGACACGAGCCACAAGACAACTGCTGATGATGCATTGTTGAGTGCCTGCTTTCCAGCATACACTTCAAAATTGAGGACATAACCACTGCTTGTCTCTGCAACAATGTACAGCTTCAAGCTGTGTTTGTGAGGTTTGTTCTATATGTACACTCAAAAACTTAAATGACCTTGAAATGGACTTATACCTTTATCTATTGCAAGTTTTTCTGATGGGCAATATGCTTGAATGCAACATTCCCTCAGCCTGTTGTGTTAAGGAAGGATTTTGAAGAGTGGATGAAATCCTTCTGAGAAGAATGCTTTTTTTTGCATATGATTATCAGTGAGATGTGAGCAAGAAAGTATCTGATTATATTGCGAACGTGTCGTTATATGAAGATAGAAATTGCAACTTACAACTGGATTAGAGCACCAGTGATCTGCCATTCTTCACCTTCTGGAAATGCACATATGGAAAATGATGCCCAAGAAATATATAGATTTGTTTCTGCTTTCAAGTCTCTGATACCTTCGTCAGGTAGAAACACTTTAGCGCAGTTGAATACCAAACTTGCAGAATTGATATCTGCAAGTATTTTTCTTGGCATTGTGTTGACAGGCAAAGATGTTAAAAAATCAGCTGCACTCCAGACATCAGTTTCAGCAAAAGAAACATCAAGTGGTGAATAACGAAATACATCACCACTTCCAGCCCCCTTCTGATGAGCTACTTTGTTCAGATCATCAACTGATAGAAATAATATAGCCTGTGACAGTGTGGTTGCAGCAAAGCCTAACAAAATGCATAACACAGCATAAGTTTTTTGCATAAATAGCAACAACACCATTTAATGTATAAGTAATAATTCATGTACCTTCAAAAATGCCATTCTCTTCCTCATCCTCTTCTGCACCCTCTGTATCATCTAAAACCTCTTCCATCATGATCGGATAGTACTCTCTGTGCCATTTTGAACAGAGTTCACAACCTACAATTCACCATGCACCAGCATTGGTGTGAATAAAGCACTGCCCGTCAACATTGTTGTGAAGATGTACTACTCATCACTGAAAGAAAGATACTTCTCATGCCATCTGTGAACACAGGCCTGAACTAAGATCCCAGATAGCCCATACCACCATCCAAAGCTGTCAGAATAGCATCAAAGAGATGATAATTGACAAGAACACTATATCCCGTAAATTCTATGGGCTTGGCAATTTTTGGAAGTCCAGCGGCCCATAAATTTTACGGGCTTGGCACAGAAAGTGTTAATGACAGTGGATTAGCTTTAAACCATTTATTAACGTCAGTGAAAATTTGATTAGCAGCTATTTCTAAATCTGTACTTAACTTGCTACCTATTGCTATGTTTATATCATCTTCAAACAAAACAAACTTAGCATCTGGAAATTTAACACATGAGAGGGCACAAGATGGAACGTTGAGAAACACCACATGTAGTTAATTCCCAGTCAGATGAAGACTGACTGCTTACTGCACAGGTATCTTGCAATAACACCCTTTGCTTACTGTTGGATAGATAAGACTCAAACCATTTCACAGCATTGCCAGTGACACCATAATATTCTAATTTACTTAAGGGAATCCTATGGTTCATGCAGTCAAAGGCTTTTGACAGGTCACAGAAAATGCCAGTAGCCTCTAATTTATTATCTAACAAATGAAATACGTTCTCACTGTAAGTGTAAATAACTTTCTCTATATCAGAACCCTTAAGAAAGCTAAACTGTGACTTGGACAATCTGTTATTTGTAGTTGGATGCTTAAGGAGATGCTCGAACACAACCTTTTCATATATTGTTGAGAAAGCCATCAAAAGTGAAATTGGTCAATAGTTTGATGATATCTCTTTATCCCCCTTCTTGTAAAGAGGCTTAACTTCAGTATATTTTAGCCAGTCTGGAAATGTTGAGATAGAACTCAACCCACATGAGCACTCTTTGATTAACTTCGATGATATGTTATCATACCCACTGGAATATTTAGATTTTAAGGATTTTATTATGGATGCTATTTCTTTAGGAGATGTGAGTGTAATTTCTATTTTACTGAAGTTATTTTTTAAAGACTGGTCTCAGATACTCCATTGTACTCTTCACCGAATCTGATACCCCCAAGCTGTTAGTAACAGAAATTAAGTACCCCATGGTGCTCCAGCCATTGGACACGTTATTTGATGAGAGTCAGGTGAGGAGAAATGGAGGTGGGCAGTGTACCCAGTTCTTGGTGTGCTTCAGAAGAGATGAAGAATCTTTTGCAACAACAGTCACTGATTTTCATTAAAAATAGTGAGAATACATTCGGAGAAATTGCTGCTATAGGGAAAATGCATTGATCAAAACTGTGAATGCTAATCAATCACTGGCACTTCAGGCCTGTGACAAGCTCAGAGATATACCAGTTACCAACATGCCTCATACCAAATTCAGCAGGATTCAAGGTGTTATATTCCATCAGGACGTAACACTAGAAACAAAGAAAGAACTGTGCATTAACCTACAGCAGTGTGTCCATTTTGTTTGTCACATTCAGTGATGACATAAGCATAACAAGGTGGACACTGGAGCTTTTATACTACCTTTTAATGGAAGTGTTTTACCTGAGAAAGTTAAAGTTTTGGATAATAGATGTGATGTCAAACCTTATTTTCCTTCTCATATGAAACATCTTGTGTGTCATAGATTTGAACATATCCTCCCACTGATTGGACATGTAGAAGGACAATGCATTACAGAAAACTTCACAAACAAGACACTAGGTATGTAAACTGCCCAGAAACCAACCCCCTTGTTCACAAACATAATCAGTTTTCAAGAGGGAGAAGAAAATCCAGGAATATAAAGCACTTTACTGCCTGTGTTACTAATATGGTAAGAAAATGTTAGAAGACTCCAGTCAGTCAATACAACGTACAGCTTTGAAGGCATTGTATCAAAATCCACTCCTTGTGGTAATGATAAGGTCTCAAACAGCAACTTCTGACCCTAAACACACAAAGGAAAGTGACAACTCTCAAACCCCCCCCCCCCCTCCCCCTGCACAGTGCTGGTAGTAACCATCCCATTGTTGCAGCTGGAGATGTGTTGGCCTCCTCTGGCATCACCAGGGAAGAGCAGACACCTGTTAGGTGTTTCTTCCCAAGATGTAAGAGACCAGCAGTGTACACCATCCAGAGGCTGAAAGAGTAACAGGCTATAAGTCATAGAAAAGAATGGTCCTCTTCTGTGTTATAAATCAGGTAAAGACAAGAAAATTCTCACAGAAACTAGAGCTTCGTCAGGACAAAAAGAAAAACTCTAAACTGAATTCTGCAGCTCAAGTCGATTTGCTTCCCTGAGGTCAAGCCTATGAATACCAGTGAAGACTCACACATTCAAGTGAGGCCCTACACAAAAGCAGAGTGATTCATACTCCTTTTTTCCCCATTGTTGCTTTCTCAGATCCCATTGTGACATTTTTCAATGGAACTGTAAAGTCTACCTTTACTACCTGGCCAAACTCTGTGAATTAATTATTATTTACTTTACAGTCAGTGTGGCACTTAAGAAGGCATGGATCCCAGAAAGCAACCTTGCTCCTATTAAAAATTACAAATCCTCATGTAAAAGTCATGTTAACACTCATAGGGCACGTAGAGGAGCCCGTGAATAATCTACGCTTTGACACAGTGAGCAGGGTGCCACTAAACAGCTATGGCTCTTTGTGTCCATTTGTCAGTTGGGGTGACAGTATGTAATATATAATGCCTAGACAGATCTGGGTGAGCTATTGTGAACAGCTGCCTCCACCCTTCCTCCTATCGCAGGATGTCAATGCCCTGAACCCTCTATGGGGGCAGCAAAAACACGTCCAAGGACCAAGTAATAGAGAAATTAATTTCAGAACTGGAAGTGTGCTCACTTAACACCAGACCTGCAACACATTTCAGTACAGCCCATGGAATGTACTCAGCTGTAGATGTTGGTCTGCAGCTCAAACATACTCAGCCATAGATGCTCGAGCATCTCACCATTGATCCAGGAGTATGTCCATGGTGACCAATGATAGTGACCACTTTTCTATTACTCTCTCCTCAAACTATCAACCAATAGCATCTCCACCATGTTCTTCACTTTGCAAAGCCAACTGGCAAGCTTTCACCTCCTGAGCAATTTTTGAAGCCAGTCAGGAGGAGGATATCAAAGTAGAAGTATCAGATACTATTGATACAATTGCACATGCTGCAGAAGCAATGATATCCCATTCCTCAGGCTCTCCCACCAGAAATCTGTGATATTGTGTTCTAATGGAATAGCTCAGCTATTAGTATTGAAGAGTATTCCAACAACACAGTGTCATCCCTCTATGAAACATTTAACGAAATTCAAGAGACTTAAAAGTGAAGGCACAGTTTCTGATAAAAAAAGAGAAAGCAAGAGTGTTAGGAACAGTATGTATCACATATGAGAGCCCATACCTCATTGTCTCAAGTATGGACTAAACTTGGCCATATTTGTGGCCACCCACAATTCGCAGCAGTTCCTGAGGTATCTCTCAATGTTAACATCTGTAATGATCCTGTAGTCATTGCTGAATCTTTCAGAGCACACACTGCCAAAGTGTGCACATGCAATAGCTACCACCCTGATGTCCTGACCCAGAAATGCCTGGTGAAGTGAAACTATGTATCCTTCCATGCACAAGGCTTTATAGTGTACTGTGCTTTGTTTAGTGAATGAAAGTTATGCAGTGTTTTGGCAGAATGTCAAAACAGAAGACCTGGACCAGATAAAACTGACAATAAAATGTTGAATTCAGTAATGTCAGCATAAACAAGTCCTAGAGTTTTTCGATCATATTTGCTGGGAAGGAGTGATTGCTCCTCAGTGGTGGGATGGTAAGATTTTTCTATCCTAAAACTGGGAAGAGACCCCTCAAATTTTGACTAGTTATTGACAAGTCCCTCTAACAACCTGGCTAAGTAAATAATTTCAAAGAATGATCCAATTGATAACCATTTGTGCCTGGAAGACAGAGGACATTTATTGCAATTTCAAATTGGGCTTCATGCACTCCGGTCTGCCACAGACCAACAAATTCATCTGTAATCTACAGTGCACAATCCTTTAGCACATTTCCAACACCTGACAGCTTTACTTTTTGACCTGCAGAATGCATATGATTCCACCTGGTGCTGTCACATCCTGTCTACACAGCATGAATAGCCCTTCTGTGTGTGCTTACCCATTTTATCCAGAATATCACATCCAGTATGAACACAAAACTAGGGCCCCTCCAGGATCAGTTCTGTGTATGTCACTGTCACTGCAAACAGTAGTATCGTGACTGGTGTGGAATCCAAAGTCCCACTGTCTTGTGTGTTTGACAACCTTTACCTGTATTCCAGCTCTACATCATATGCAGCACAGTGCCAGCTTCAGAGGGCCATACAGAAAGTACATAACTGGGCCTTGACTCATGGATATAAATTTTCTCCCATTAAAGCTGATATACTGCACTTTTGTTGACTCAAGACTGTCTGTGCTCACACAAAACTTAACCTCAGTAACTTTTAAGTTTTTAGGCCTTTATTTGACTGTAACTTAATGAGGTTACCACATGTATACCAGTTCAAGGTGACTGCATGAGGAATCGTAACACCCTCAGATTTTTCAGCAGCACTTCCCAAGCACAGACCACACAGCTGTACAGTTCCATGAAGCTTTGATTATAGCTTTCCAGGGCTATGGATGTGTTGCCTACAGGTCTGTAACACAATCAGTTCTAAATGTTAAACCCTGTCAATTCTGGGAGTCTTCCATATGATCCCCATGGGCAGTCTCTTGATGGAAGCTGATTCAGATGCCAGAAAGTCTTGGTGAACTATGCAGTCACTGTCTCTCTACAACTACACCTATACTCTGCAAACCACCATGAGGTGCATGGCAGAGGGTACATCCCACTGTATCAGTTATTAGGGTTCCTTCCTTTTCCATTCATATATGGAGCATGGGAAGAATGATTGTTTGAATGCCTCTGTGCATGCAGTAATTATTCTAATCTTGTCTTCATGATCTCCATAGGAGTGATACATAGAGGTTTGCAGTAATTTCCTACAGTCATCATTTAAAGCCAGTTCTTGACACTTTGTTAATGAGCTTTCTTGGGATAGTTAACATCTATCTTCAAGAGTCTTCCAGTTCAGTTCTTTCAGTATCTCTGTAACATTCTCCCACGAATTAAACAAACCTGTGATCATTTTTGCTGCTTTTCTCTGTATATACATTAAATATCCCCCATTTGTCCTATCTGATATGGGTCTCGCACACTTCAGTAACATTTTAGAACAATTCACACGAGTGATTTGTAAGCAATCTCCTTTATAGACTGATTCACTTTCCCAGTATTCTACCCAATAAACTGAAGTATACCACCTGCTTTACCCACAACTGAACGTATGTGATCAATCCATTTCATATCCCTACAAACTGCTACACCCAAGTATTTGTATGAGTTGGCTGATTCCAACAGTGACAAATTGATATTAGTCATAGGCTACATTTTTTTCCATTTTGTAAAATGTAAAATTTTACACTTTTGAACACTTACAGCAAGTTGCAGATCTCTGCATCATAATAAAATCTTGTCAAGATCTGGCTGAATATTTATGCAACTCCTTTCAGATAGTACTTAGTTATAGATAACTGCATCATCTGCAAACACCTGATTGTATTATTAATATTGTCTGCAGGGACATTAATATAAAATATGAGCAGCAAGGATCCCAACACACTCCCTGGGGCACAACTGAAGTTACTTACAGTGACTCCCCATCCAAGATAACATGCTGTGTCCTCCCTGCCAAAAAGTTCTCAATCCAGTCACAAATTTCACTTGATACAACAAGTATAGGTGTGGTACTGAGCCAAATTCTTTTCGAAAATCAAGAAATACTGCAGCTGTGTAATTGCCTTGATCCAAAGATTTCAGTATGTCATGTGAGAAAAGTGCAAGTTGGGTTTCACATGATTGATTTTTAAAAATCCATGCTGCTTAGCATTAAGGAGGTCATTCTGATCGATCCTTATTATGTTTGAGCTCAGAATCTTAGAACAAATTCTACAACAAATGGATGTCAAGGATATCGGATTGTAGCTTTGTGGATCCCTTCTACTACCCGTCTTGTAGAAGGGTGTGACCTGTGCCTTTTTCCATGAACTGGGCATGGTTTTTTGTTCCAAGGATCTATGACAGATTGTAGTTATAAGAGGGGGCAAACTCTGCCACAAATTCAGACAGAATCTGACAGGTATTCCATTGGGGCTGGGAGCTTTGTTCAGTTTTAAAGATTTCAGGTGTTTTTCACCATCACTGACACTAATACTTAACTCCTTCCTTCATCTTTTCAGTGGTACAAGGATTACATTGGGGCAATTCTCCTGAGTTTTCCTTTGTAAAAGAAAATTTTACATCAGAGTTAAGCATTTTCCCTTTTACTTTGCTACATTCAATTGCAGATCCTGTCTCATGCGCTAGGGACTGGACACTTACTTTGGTGCCACTGACAGCCTTCTTTGGGTTCTGTGAAAGATTACTTGACAATATTATGCTATTTTAGTCATTGAAGGCATCAAGCTTTGCTCTCTTGACAGCCAAATTGGTTTATTCAGCATCTATCTATCTATAGCCACACACTTCGTTTTACATCTATTATGCAGTAATCTCTATTTCCTTAAAGGTTTCTTGACAGTGACTGTATACATAACCTGGAGGTTCCCTCCCTTTATGAACTCTTCTACTTGGTACATGTCTGTCAAGTGCATGGTCAACTATTTATAAGAAATGAAATCTCGGAAAAAAAAAACGAAAAAGGTTAGGTAAAATCTCACAACAAGAAGCGACAGAGCAATTAGACGAAAAGAAGCAGAAATTACAAGCATTCGCCAAACGACTCAGAAGATACAAAAAAAAGTGAAAATAGAAGGAAACAAAACCAAACATTCAACACAAACCAAAAGAAATTTTACCAGACAATAGATAACACACACATTGAAACAAACAATCCACCAAACATAACAGACATGGAACACTTCTGGAGCAACATATGGTCAAACCCGGTACAACATAACAGGCATGCACGGTGGATACAAGCAGAAACAGACACGTACAAGATGATACCACAAATGCCTGAAGTGACAATTTTGCAACATGAAGTCACCCAAGCAATTAATTCTACTCACAATTGGAAAGCCCCTGGAAATGATAAAATAGCAAATTTCTGGTTAAAGAAGTTCACCTCAACACATTCACATCTAACTAAATTATTTAACAGTTACATTGCAGACCCATACACATTCCCTGATACACTTACACATGGAATAACTTATCTGAAACCTAAAGATCAAGCAGACACAGCGAACCCAGCTAAATATCGCCCCATAACATGCCTACCAACAATATACAAAATATTAACTTCAGTCATTAAACAGAAAATAGTGACACATACAACACAGAACAAAATTATAAATGAAGAACAAAAAGGCTGTTGCAAAGGAGCACGAGGATGTAAAGAGCAACTGATAATAGATGCAGAGGTGACATATCAAGCTAAAACTAAACAAAGGTCGCTACACTACGCATACATCGATTACCAAAAAGCTTTTGATAGTGTACCCCACTCATGGTTACGACAAATATTGGAAATATATAAAGTAGATCCTAAATTGATACAGTTCTTAAACATAGTAATGAAAAACTGGAAAACCACACTTAATATCCAAACAAATTCAAATAATATCACATCACAGCCAATACAGATTAAGCGTGGAATATACCAAGGAGATTCATTAAGTCCTTTCTGGTTCTGCCTTGCTCTGAACCCACTATCCAACATGCTAAATAATACAAATTATGGTTACAATATTACTGGAACATACCCACACAAAATCACACATTTGCTATACATGGATGATCTAAAACTACTGGCAGCAACAAATCAACAACTCAACCAATTACTAAAGATAACAGAAGTACTTAGCAATGATATAAATATGGCTTTTGGAACAGACAAATGTAAGAAAAATAGCATAGTCAAGGGAAAACACACTAAACAAGATGATTACATATTGGATAACCACAGCGACTGCATAGAAGCGATGGAAAAAACAGATGCCTATAAATATCTAGGATACAGACAAAAAATAGGAATAGATGATAGAAATATTAAGGAAGAGCTAAAAGAAAAATATAGACAAAGACTAACAAAAATACTGAAAACAGAACTGACAGCAAGAAACAAGACAAAAGCTATAAATGCCTATGCTATACCAATATTGACCTACTCATTTGGAGTAGTGAAATGGAGTAACACAGACCTAGAAGCACTCAATACACTTACACGATCACAATGCCACAAATATAGAATACATCACATACATTCAGCAACAGAAAGATTCACATTAAGCAGAAAGGAAGGAGGAAGGGGATTTATCGACATAAAAAACCTACATTATGGACAGGTAGACAATTTAAGAAAATTCTTTCTAGAACGAGCAGAAACTAGCAAAATACACAAAGCAATCACCCACATAAATACATCGGCTACACCACTACAATTTCATAACCACCTCTACAACCCTTTAGATCACATAACATCAACAGATACAAAGAAAGTAAATTGGAAAAAGAAAACACTACATGGCAAGCACCCGTATCATCTAACACAGCCACACATCGATCAAGACGCATCCAACACATGGCTAAGAAGAGGCAATATATACAGTGAGACAGAAGGATTCATGATTGCAATACAGGATCAAACAATAAACACCAGATATTACAGCAAGCATATTATTAGAGATCCCAATACCACAACAGATAAATGCAGACTTTGCAAACAACAAATAGAAACAGTAGATCACATCACAAGCGGATGTACAATACTAGCAAATACAGAATACCCCAGAAGACATGACAACGTCGCAAAAATAATACATCAACAGCTTGCCATACAACATAAACTTTTAAAACAACACATTCCTACATACAAGTATACACCACAAAATGTACTGGAGAATGATGAATACAAATTATACTGGAACAGAACCATTATAACAGATAAAACACCACCACATAACAAACCTGACATCATACTCACCAATAAAAAGAAGAAATTAACACAACTAATTGAAATATCCATACCCAATACAGCAAATATACAGAAGAAAACAGGAGAAAAAATTGAAAAATACATCCAACTGGCTGAGGAAGTCAAGGACATGTGGCATCAGGATAAAGTTGACATTATACCAATTATACTTTCAACTAAAGGAGTCATACCACACAATATCCACCAGTACATCAATGCAATACAGCTACATCCAAACTTATATATACAACTTCAGAAATCCGTAATTATTGATACATGTTCAATTACCCGAAAGTTCCTAAACGCAATGTAACATATACCGTACAGTAAAAAGGAAGTGACGCTTGATCAAGGTCCGCGTCACTTTCATTCCGAACCAGACCCAAGGTCTGAGAAAGGAAAGATGATAATAATAATAATAGGGTCACAGACTCTGCTGCTGACCGTTCCCCTTTTCTTGTTTCACATAACTTTATCTAAATTTCTAGTGAAATAAGGCCCTTTAAACCCATCATCATCATCATAATCATCATCCACAAAAACAGCACTTTCCCATCACTCAATCCTATCAGTGGCTGTAGAGTAAATTTTATAATTAAATTTGACAAGTGTTGGAATGGTTTGCTTGTCATGGCTTCTCAGTAAAAAGGTAACAGGGCACAGAAATCTGCCCCTCTTATTGTGTAATTTTTCAAAATCAAACAGACTGTTTCCACCTTTCTCCATCAGCCTAATAAAAGCACCAGAAGTGACTTTCCAGGCTTTATCATAGAAGCTATTGCAATGGTATATTGATAATTTTTACTTTTCAGAACATCCAACTGCAACTTAATGAAACACATTTTCCTGCCATTCTCTTGCTTTATTCTCTGCAAGGCATGTTCAGTGGTCTGTAAATTGAACATACTTTTACTATTTACTTCACATTTTGGGGCAATGTAACTATAGGATATAAACAGCACTGGTCGTTGCTGTTTTCTAAGATGTAGTAATATTTTAAATTCTACTTACAAGGTTGTGTGAGCAATTTTTGCGTACTATGTTTGTTCCATTTTTGATGCTGTTCCTCTTCTTATAATTGTTACTTGGGATTTTTCCACATTTCACAGCACTAGGAACTGAATACCTGTTCTGATGAAATGTTTTAATGTTTTGGTTTGTGTTGCTGACTGTCGGATGTTTTTGCCAAAGATCGAATGTTATTGCCAACTTTAGAGTGTAATGTTTGAAGTATCTGTGATATGTTTCTTTTATTAAGTGTAGTAGGGAGCCTGTACTGATGTGTGTTTGCTCATTTATCATATGTTTGTTTTCAGCAATGATTTTATGACTGTGAAAGTTTTCTTGCATTTGTATAAGGTATTTTCCATAGTTGTTTATTCTCATTATTTTCATTTCTTGTTCCATGTGTGGTGGTTATGATATTTTAAATGTTCTGAAAATATGAAGTGGTTTGTTTTGTACTTCAGACACCCAATTTTCTTTTTCTAATTTTTTTAACTGTGTTTTAAATTTTTTTAAATTCCTAGATGTGATGCCTGTGTATACTGCATCACATCTTTGACATTCAAGTTTATATATTCTTGATCCCTGGAATTTATCCCTCTTGGTTGTTGGATGGCTTAGGTGCATTTGGAGGGTTTGCCCACTCTTGTATGCTATTTGGAAGTCCTGTCTTTTTAGTATGTTTGCAACTCTGTGTATTAATTTGTGTGTGTAAGTAGCAATGTATCATCTGCTTCTTTTCTGTATGATGTTGTCACTGTGTGTGTTTGTAAGTTTTTAGCTTGTGAGTTATCTTGTATTCTGGAAGTGCTGTTTGTTTTGCATTTGTTTTATTTTTTGATTGAGTCTGTGTACTACATGTGTGTCATATGCAATGTTCCTAGCTATTTGTACTCATTTCTTTTTCATAGTTTCTCTTGATGAGTGGAATCCTGTTTAATGTGTATTTGTGGTGCAAGCTTTTGGTTGTGGGGATGATTTGATGTGGAATGTACATATCATTGTGGCTGTGGCTGCCAGTTTTCTAATATGTTAAATGTATGTTTGCTCTTTTTTTTTATTATGTCAAGAGAATTTGATTTCTTTCCCTTTTCTTCAAGTGTGAATTTTATGTTTTGATGTGCTTTGTTGATTTCAGATTGCAGTTCATCTATTTTTCCATTGGGCTCATCTATCAGACATATAAAGTCAACAACATATCTGTACCAACATATGATTTCAAAACTTTCATTAGTGGTTATCTTTTCAAATATTTGATTTCCTAGATGACTGATGAAAATACCTTCAACATCTAATTATACTACTGTCTCTTTATCTAATTTACTGAACATGTAAATCTTTTTATTTGTTCTAGTTACCACTAATGAAAAAATGTGATGCCTTTAACATAGTCATTTTACTGACAAATGATGCAACAAGTAGTTCATTTTTGTAGAAGTGTATGACAACAAATTCAGATCAAATAAAACATACATCACAGAAAAGTGTGCCCAAACCACCCCCTCAGTACAATCAGTACACAGTATAGCCTTCTCTGGCAACAATAAAGGTGTGTATTCTCTTGTGCAAGTGATCATAAAGGTGCCAAATGATATTATGTGATAGTGTGTCCCAATCTTATGTTGCAACCTTCTTGCAGACTGTGGAGAATAAGTAAGTTCCCACTTTGGCATGTTCATGTATGTTCAGCCGACATGAGGTTTGGTAATTTTGATGGCCAGGACACTATTGTTTACAAAAAAGAGCATGTTATGTTGCAGCAACTATATGTGGCCATGCATTGTTCTATTGGAAAAGCACATCACCTCTCTGTTGAAGAAATGGCAGTAGCACAGGGACAAAAACCTCTGCAGTGTAGTGAGCACTGGTTACTTAACACTGCAGAAACACCAAATATGACAAGAAGCTGTAACTGATGCCTGCCACACCATGAAGCCTGGGGCAGGACCTATGTGTCATGGGTAAAAGGGCTTTGGAATAGACCGCTCACCAGGTCTACGCCATACACATATATGTCCATCATACACATACAGGCAGAACCTACTCTCATCACTGAGGACAACAGAGCACCATTCCACTTTCCAATCAGCTCGCACAACACCAGAGTAGCTGTGCTTGGCAGTTTAGTGGTGTCGGTGGTAGCCCAGAGAGAGGCTTGATCGTAGTCCTGCTGCAAGCAAATGGTTCCCAATGGTCCTGTATGATGATCAGTCTGCAACCACTGTTCACACAATGTGTTGATCTTGATATGTGTCTGTGCTATGTGGACATTCTGAACCTGGTCTACAGGCCACTGCTAAAAGCCCCAACAGACTGCTGGAATGCTGTGCCCTACATGGGCAGTAACCTCAATACAGCCATCCAGCATCCCACAGTCCCACAATATGAGGCAGTTCAAATGGCAGAAGTTGTTCAACAGAAGTATGCACTCTTTAGTGGAGCATGATTGTATCCTAGAATGAATGTTGCAAACACTATTCACCTGTAAACTTGGCATAGTTGCTGCCTGCAGATTCAAAACAGAGGACACACAGGCTGAGCACCAGCAGATTACCAATGATTGTGACAAACAAATCACTAACACTACACCCCTCTTCATTATCATATTTTAGATCCTTGTTCCATAGTACACAGTCCTTGAGGATATCCCATTTTTCCCCCAATAGTGTATTTTGGTAACCACTGATACTTAAACTGCCTCATGATCACTGATACCAATTTCATTGTGGACATCAGAAAGATCTTTATGTTGCACAAGAAATATGAGGGTCATATGAGATTTTACATGTCAGATGCCTTTATTTGAAACACGAAAGTGTCTTCAGATGATTCACTTATCTGCATGGTCTAACTATGGTCTTATAATGTGATGCATCTATTTCTCTTTGATTTTGTGATCTTCCTTGCATGTAACACCATCTCAGTGCCATCTCTGGGGAGTATAGTTCCACTTATTATGTCATATAATTTATAGGCAATTTAATTTTTCCATGTTCTGTTCTGGAGACTTATTATTGTTTTGAATTTACCAGCTAAGAACTGAGAGCAGTTCTAGCTCTTAAATTTGCTTTGTAGTCCTGGCTTACTCAACTGCATAATTCCTTAAGTTTTCTTTCCATTCTTGTCAAAACCAAGATATTTGTAGGTCTGTCCCTGTTCTGGATTTCTAATTATCTCTTTATGCAAGTGAAAGTGTTGCTTACACAAGCTTCCCTCTAACTATGTTTTTACATGTTTATTAGTGCCAAGTCACAGGAAAATGTCATCATTGCAGCTCTTAATACAGAATAGCATGTCATTCATGATATTGATTGTCAAATAGTTAAAAATCATCTCCCCCTGCGGGTTCGGGAGTAAGAATAGGCCCGCGGTATTCCTGCCTGTCGTAAGAGGCGACTAAAAGGAGTCTCAAACTGTTTCGGCCTTTGTGATGGTCCCCTATGGGGTTTGACCACTACCTTTCCAAATTTTCCGTTAGTGCGTACCATTTGGGGAAGGACGCCTTACGTGGTGCATCTTAAATCCATCTTGCCCTAAGATCTGGCACACCCGATATTGTCATGGAGTTGTACTTACATTGAGCTTCCGGCTACATCCCCTGCAGTGTGTTCCGGGTAGCATACATTCCCTCCATTGTGCACTTCCATCTTTGCCCTTGTGATGTACATGGATATTTCGACACCCAACATCCAGCACAGTAGCCAGTCCGTTGTGGTGGGGTCGTCATGTACCCTCTTGGTGGTAGCCCCCTGACTACACAGGGATCGCACTGCTGATGCCTGAGCTGCTATCTCCCCACGTATGCCGAGGAGTAGATGCCTATCCCTCTGGGGCATCAGGACTCCCGGCAAAGGCCATCCTGCCAGGTGGTCTTTGCTGCATCTGGGTGGCGCCCATGGGGAGAGCCCCTGGTCAGAGCGGGTGGCATCAGCGCAATGAAGCGTGGTACATCATCTCTCGCTGGTGGGCCTCCACCAGCAGTCTCTAAGTGATTGAGGTCTAACCTAAATGGCAAGAAATATGATCTGAGATCATTTTCCTCCCTGGTCACTCCATGGGAGGAACGCATGGCTAAAGACAGCAGTGGAGATATTTCACCCCGATACCTTGTCTGTACGCGGGTTGTTGGAGAATCTTTTATGCCAACCGAGCCTCAGCTTTTTGTGGAACATTTAGAGGACAAGTTCGGGGAGGTGGAGGGCTTGTCCAAAATGCGCTCTGGGTCAGTACTCAACAAAACAGCATCCTCTGCCCAGTCATGGAGGTTGCTCACTTGTGACAAGTTGGGGGATGTTTCAGTTAGCATCATGCCCCATTAGAGTCTCAACATGGTCCAGGTTTTTATCTTCCACAGGGATCTTCTTCTGCAGTCCGACAATGAACTACACGCCAACCTAGAGCGACGAGGTGTTCACTTCATCCGGCGCATCCATCGGGGGTCCGAGGGATAATCAGGTAGCCACCGGTTCCTTCATCTTGGCCTTCGAGGGTGATGTCGTACCCGAAAAGGTTAAGGTGATGGTTTACTGTTGTGATGTGAAGCCATATATCCCTCCTCCAATGCGGTGTTTTAAATGCTGGAAGTTTGGGCACATGTCCTCTCGCTGTACTTCCGGCATCACGTGTTGAGATTGAGGATGTCCTTCGCATCCCAATACTCCATGTGCCCTGCCTCCTATCTGTGTTAATTGCGGAGAACACCATCCCCCTTGCTCACCGGACTGTAGGATATTCCAGAAAGAAAGGAAGATAATGGAATAAAAGACCCTGGACTGCCTGGCCTGCCCCGAGGCTAGGCGGAAATATGAGCGGCTACATACTGTGCCAGTGCCATCAACTTATGCCGCTGCTGCAACACCGGTATGATCCTCTCCCATGTCGTCAAGTACTGTTGCCTCTCAGCTATGTCAGAATTCACCGGCCCCCTTGGTTGTGGGGGGGCACTTCACTCTCAGTTGTTCCTGCTTCAGGAACAACTCCACCCCAACCATCGGGGACATTAGTTCCCCCTTCCCAGCCAGAGAAGCGTGAGTCTTCTTTGGCTACTCTTGCCAGGAAAGGGTCCCTTGGGGCCCTCCCATCCCAGGCTTTGCCCAGTGCCAAAGCAGACACCCGCAAATTTCTGAAGCAACCATCAGTCACTCTTCGTAGGGCCTCCCCAGTTGTTGTCCGTCCCTGAGACTGACCCAGTGAGGCCCTCCCAGCCAGACCCACCAAAGGCACAGTGCAGAAAGCAGTCAAAGAAAAATTATCCCAAGCATCCTGACATTTTGGTGACACCTGTCGCACCGCAACCTTCCAACTCTGCGTCTGAAGATGAGGTGGAGATTCTGGCGTCCGCTGAGGACCTGGATCTCGCCAGTCCCTCAGACTCTCTGGATAGCTGTTCCACAGGTAGTGACTCAGTAGCAGCAGGGGCCCAGGAGGTCTAATCTGCCTCCCTAGTCCCTTCACGCCTTTCTCAGCCATCGACAATATCATCCTCCAGTGGAACTGCAGCGGATTCTTCCACCATCCAGCTGAGCTCCGACAACTTATCAGACTTCACCCTTTCTTCTGCATTGCTCTTCAGGAAACTTGGTTTCCAGCAATGTGAACCGACACCCTCCATGGCTATCGGAGTTATTATAAGAACCAGGCAGCTTATGAAAGGGTGTCTGGTGGCATCTGCATCTACGTCCTTCACTCTCTTCACAGCGAGTCTGTCTACCTTTAGAGGCTGTCGCTGTTCGGGTGTGGCTGCCACAGGTTGTTACCGTCTGCAGTCTTTACCTTCCACTGGATGGTGATGTCGCACAGCATGTCCTAGCTGCACTGATAGCCCAATTGCCGCCACCTTTATTGTTACTGGGCGACTTCAATGCTCATAACCCTCTGTGGGGTGGGTCAGTGGCGACAGGTTGAGGCGACACCATTGAGCATTTATTGGCACAGCTCGATCTTTCGATTTTAAATGATGTTGCCTGCGCACTCTTCAGTGTGGCACATGACACGTACTCCGCCGTCGACCTTTCGATCTGCAGCCCTAGCCTCTTACCGTCTGTCCAATGGAGAGTGCATGACGACCTGTGTAGCAGTGACCACTTTCCGATTGTTCTGTCACTGCCACAGCGTCAGTCTTCTGGGTGCTCTTGCAGGTGGGCTATGAATAAGGCTGACTGGGACTTCTTCTCCTCCACTGCCGCTATTGAACCTCTCTCTAATGACGGCATTGATGCGGTGGTTCACTCGGTCACCACCGGCATTGTTACCGCTGCAGAATCTGCCATTCCCCATTCTTCTGGGTCCCATCAGCAGAGGACTGTGCCTTGGTGGTCGCCTGAGATCGCTGAAGCGATTAAAGATCGCCGGCGGGCACTCCAGCGTCACAAGTGACATCCCTCCATAGAACACCTTATCGCCTTCAAACGGCTGTGTGCGCGAGCCCGCCGCCTTACCCGCCAATGCAAGCAGGAGTGCTGGGAGCACCATGTGTCCACCATAGGCCTCCATGTCACTCCATCGCAGGTCTGGGCCAAGATTCAACGCCTCTATGGCTATCGGACCCCTGTCAGCGTCCCTGCGCTCTCACTGAATGGAGCAGTTTGTACCGACTCCGACGTCATTGCCAACGGCTTGGCAGAGCATTTTGCTCTGAGTTCCACTTCTGCGAATTACCCACTGGCCTTCCACTCCAT
Organism: Schistocerca serialis cubense; assembly: GCF_023864345.2. Classification (NCBI taxonomy): domain Eukaryota; kingdom Metazoa; phylum Arthropoda; class Insecta; order Orthoptera; family Acrididae; genus Schistocerca; species Schistocerca serialis. The sequence goes on from NC_064643.1 coordinate 408,894,642, forward strand.
TAAAGAGTGGATGGAACATCGTAGCCTTTCATTTCTCACCCACCATCCTGATCCTACAATGTTCCATTCAGTGAGTGGGAATTTCACAGTGCCCTAGCAGCTTGCCCTGATACTGCTCCTGGGCCAGATCGCATCCACTGTCAGATGCTGAAACACCTTTCAGTGGACTGCCAGCGACAGCTCCTTGACCTTTACAACCATCTCTGGGTCGACGGTGAGTTTCCTTCGCAATGGTGGGAAAGCATTGTTATCCCCATTTTGAAATCTGACAAGAAACCTTTGGAGGTGGACAGCTACTGCCCCATTAGCCTCACCAACTTTCTTTGCAAGTTGCTCAAACGGATGGTGAGCCAGCGATTGAGTTAGATACTCGAGTCAAGAGGCCTCTTGGCTCCATCTCAGGGTGGGTTCCGTAAAGGCCGCTCTGCCACTGACAATCTGGTGAGCTTGTAGTCAGCCATCCGTATAGCCTTTGCCCACCATCAGCACTGGTCACTGTCTTTTGCGACATGCGGAAGGCATATGATACTATGTGGCGCCATCACATCCTCTCTACACTTCATGATTAGGGTCTTCGGGGTCTGCTGCCGTTTTTCATTCACAATTTTCTTGCGCATCGTACCTTCCGCGTGCAAGTCATGGCCTCTCATAGTTCCTCCCAAGTTCAGGAGAACGGGTTGCCACAGGGATCTGTCTTAAGTGTGTGCCTGTCTTAAGTGTGTGCCTGTCTTAAGTGTGTGCCTGTCTTAAGTGTGTGCCTGTCTCAAGTGTGTGCCTGTCTCAAGTGTGTGCCTGTCTCAAGTGTGTGCCTGTCTCAAGTGTGTGCCTGTCTCAAGTGTGTGCCTGTCTCAAGTGTGTGCCTGTCTCAAGTGTGTGCCTGTCTCAAGTGTGTGCCTGTCTCAAGTGTGTGCCTGTCTCAAGTGTGTGCCTGTCTCAAGTGTGTGCCTGTCTCAAGTGTGTGCCTGTCTCAAGTGTGTGCCTGTCTCAAGTGTGTGCCTGTCTCAAGTGTGTGCCTGTCTCAAGTGTGTGCCTGTCTCAAGTGTGTGCCTGTCTCAAGTGTGTGCCTGTCTCAAGTGTGTGCCTGTCTCAAGTGTGTGCCTGTCTCAAGTGTGTGCCTGTCTCAAGTGTGTGCCTGTCTCAAGTGTGTGCCTGTCTCAAGTGTGTGCCTGTTTTTAATAGCAATTAACGGGCTCGCTGTGGCGGTGGGAATGTCTGTCTCAGCGTCCTTGTATGCTGACGACTTCTGCCTTTACTATAGCTCTAATGGCATTGCAGCTGCTGAACGTCAGCTGCAGGGCGCTATCCACAAGGTGCAGTCTTGGGCTGTTGTGCATGGCATTCAGTTTATGGCTGCCAAGATCTGCGTTATGCATTTCTGCCGGTAACGCACTGTTCATCCGGAGCCATGGCTTTACCTTGATGGCGAACTTCTTGCTGTGGTGGAGTCACATAGGTTTTTGGGTGTGGTTTTTGATGCCCGGTTGACTTGGCTGCCTCATATTCGGCAGCTTAAACAGATGTGTTGGTGGCATCTAAATTCTCTGCAATGCTTGAGCCACACCAGCTGGGGCACCGACCGATCTACCCTCTTATGCCTCTACCAGGCATTAATCCAGTCTCGTCTAGATTATGGGAGCCTGGCTTATGGCTCAGCATCCTCATCTGTGTTGTGGGTGCTGGACCCAATCCTACACACCAGAATACGACTTGCCACTGGTGCCTTTCAGACAATCCCTGTGGACAGCATACTTGTGGAGGCAGGTGTCCCTCCACTGCGATTAAGGCGCCAACATTTGCTGGCCGCTTATGCTGCCCATGTTTGTAGCTTCCCCGGGCATCCAAATTATCGTCTCCCATTCCCGCAGTCAGTCTTCCAACTCCCAGAACGTCGGCCCCGATCAGGTTGTACGATTGTGGTCCGGATCCGAGAGCTTCTCTCCGGGCTTGGGGTTTTCCCTGTTCCACCTCCTTTCCGGGCCCCTCTGCATACACACCCATGGTGTGTTCCTCGCCCTTGCCTTCGGCTCAACTTGACACAGAGCCCGAAGGACTCAGTCCCTCCGGCAGCCTTCCACCGCCGCTTTTATTCCATCCTCGCCACGTATCAGGGCTCTGGCGTTTTTTACACTGACGGTTCAATGGTTGCTGGTCGTGTTGGTTATGCTCTAACTCTAGGGGACCATTTACAAACAATGATTCTTGCTGGCTGGCTGCAGCATTTTCACTGCTGAGCTGGTCCCAATCTTTCATGCCCTAGAGTATATCCGCTCCTGCTCAGGTGAGTCCTTCGTTATCTGTACCGACTCCCTGAGCAGTTTACTAGCTATCAACCAGTGTTTCCCTGATGGCTGTCCAGGAGTCCCTGCATACTCTTGCCCATTGCAGTCAATCTGTGGTCTTAATGTGGACCCCAGGCCATGTTGGGATACCCGGCAATGAAAATGTTGACTGACTGGCAAAAGAGGCCACCAGTAAACCATCTCTGGACGTTGGCCCCCCGGAGACTGATTTGTGAGCAGTCTTATGCCACAAAGTTTTCACGCTATGGGATGCTGAATGGCGCAGTCTGACCACCCCTAACAAACTCTGTGCTGTCAAGGAGACGACTGCTGTGTGGCGCACCTCCTTGCGAGTCTCTCACAAGGAGTCTGTCGTCCTCTGCCGACTGCGCATTGGGCACACACAGATGACGCACGGCCACTTTTTGCACCGTGAGGACCCCCCTCTCTGTCGCTGCAGCTCAGCATTGACAGTGGTCCACATTTTGTTGGACTGTCCACTTTTAGCTGTGCTCAGGCAGACGTTTGTGCTGCCTGATACACTCCCTGCCCTTTTAACTGATGACTCTGCTCTGGCAGGTTTAGTTTTGCGTTTTATTTGGGCAGGGGGCTTTTATCATTTGCTCTAAGTGTTTCTCTTTATTTAGTGTTGATTCTGGCCTTTGCCCTACGGTTTTAGACTGAGTTTTTAATATATTTCTCGGTGGTTGGCTTTTCCTTTTTTTCTCTATGCTCGGCCAAACACCGTCACACTGTGTAATTTTAATTCGTTTTGTCTGATTTGTGTCTGTGTCTTTCTTGTCCTATGTCGTCTGCTGTCTTTTCTGTTGTTCATTTTTTATTCTCTGTGAGTGTTTTTAGTTTTTGTAAAAAGGGACCGATGACCGTAGCAGTCTGGTCCCTTTAATCCCACAAACCAACCAACCAAAAATGATCTATGCAAAAGTCTGCAGAGGGATGCCCACCATATGCAAAGCAGGTGTAGACAGAGGCTTGAAGACCTTGAACATGACCTCCTTTCCCATCTCCCTGCCCAAAACCATTTGTTCCTTCCATTCTGTTTCACTGAAGAACCAACCGGAGGGAAATTATGTTCAGTATCTTTCTTGTGACACTTGCAAACTATGTTTTTGTTCATTTTCATCTATCTGTGAGGTTTTAAACACTGTGTTTTAGTAATTTCTGTTTTGTAATTATTTACTGAATTAGACCCGAGCTTCATTCTTCTATCTTCTATGTTAAATTACAAAGCTGTCCCTGAAGATTAATCACTAAAGATCTCCAAGAAGACTGTTTGATATTACATAGCATGGTGTAGCAGTAACTTTTCTGGCATGGTATAGGAATTTTGCAATCCTACACAAAGTAATCTTATCCTCCCACACATCATTATTATATTTCTGTTATTTGCAAAAGTTTTGAAAGTTTCAAGAGGCATGAGATATAAAACAAAAAAAAAAAAAAACTCTTTACTTATCTACATCATGTCATTGTTGTTGGCTCCAAGTCTTGCATCTAGAGTACATTCTTGAGGCTGTAATTTTTATAATGTTGTGAGTTCTTGTTGAACTGAATAACTGATGAAGATTTGCTTGTTGCTATAAATATCTTATTATTTTATGCCATTCTTTTATATCACACCAACTATACAGTTACACTTCAGAATGTGAATTCACATTATTGTTAACAGAAATAGAAAGATGCCTGCATTTTCATCAGCAACATTCCCACAACTACTAACATTCTGCAGCACTCACAATGTTCCAGAGAGTTTACAAAACAAAAGAGTTTACAAACTTTCTTGACAAAGGAAGAATCATCACCAAGTTTTATCATCATTTTTATAATGAGTCCAGAAATAGATTTAATACTTAGCGTTAGATTGTGCAATTAATAATATGAATTTTAAATGTGCCAGAAATCTCATAATTACAAATATTTTTAAAAGAAGAGTAATTTTAACAGTACATACAGAGCACTAACAAATTAATTTCTTTTTACATATTTTAGCCTGAAACATCACACATCGTATGCAAAATCACATGAAGTTCATTCAGTTAGACAGCTGATATAATATTCACCTATACAAGAATTGATACATACATTGTATCAGTTATTTCTGTAAAAGAAAATATAATGTTAGAGGAGGGTGGTCCATTACAACAGCTTATTCTTACCTTTGTTCTATATCTCTATTTTTGCTGTCTATTAAAAGCAGATTGTCAGTAAAAACCTTTGGTGATAATCATTTCATTCAGATCATTTTAAAGTGGTCGCTAAATATGGTGAATAATAGCAGTGTTCATTATTTCTAATAGAATATCAGAATGAAAATATTAAAAAGGACTGTCCTTCACTTAATGATATGCTCCTGCATTATTATTAAAGACACATTTTTTTGTATTCATGATTCCTTATTTTCTTTACAGCACATATACGAAATGCTGCTTATGGTGAAATTCACCGTTTAAAATTTGAAGATTCTGCAGACACTCATATTTGTTTTGAAAAAGGAACTATCTACATAAGTGATCTGGCACTAAAAGTAAAGGAAGATTTTCATAAATCCACATTACTTGACATGGGTATGTCTAACATAATACCTATTTAAAATCTGTCTTTCAGATCTCATTTTATACTTGCCATGTGGTGTGACAAAATTCACTTTATTCTGGACCAGTTCCTTATATTTAGAAGTTGGATTACTGATGTTTTTTCATTTGTTCCAGAATGCATTATGAATGCTCATAGATAACCTATGAAACCTACTTTGATCACAATACTGAATTTTTGCTTTGCACTCTTAGATTGACAGTGTCTTATCATATACTGTAGTGATATTAAACAGTTATTTATTTTGTATATGGTGGAGCATAGAGTATTACTATACAGAGAATGTATTGTCACAGGCAGGTGATTAGAAATCTATCATTTTCATAACACTTTTATTCTATCCTGGACTTTCCATTGTTTGATATTATTATATATTATGTGACAAATGGAAAACAATGGTATTAATGAAAATAGGCCAAACTTAGAATGCAAATGTCTGACATAATACAACAATTGGCAGAGAACCACTCCTTTAAAATTAAATATAATTTCTCATTCTAGTCAACACATGCAGTGTCCGTGTCGGTGAGCTACTGCATAATGGGTTGGCTATCCTAGATTGTCTCACTGCAAATGCAAGCTGGGCCATGCACATTTTTCCATTCGAAAAGAAAATTGTTGTATATTCTTTGGTTTGTCCAGAGTATATTACCCTTCCATATACACTGAGGGAAATTAAAACCCCTGCTGGGTTAATGGTGCAGATATTTTTCTGTCTATATTCCTGATGATATTTACTGGATCCATTTGCACCCATTTATGGCATTTTCCAAGTCATTCATCAAAGAGCTCTGTAGCAGTTCACATTGTCATTATCTGAACTTTAATCAGGAGGATTTACATTTATATGATTACTCTGCAATTCACATTTAAGTGCTTGGCAGAGGTTCATCGAACCACAATCATACTATCTCTCTACCATTCCACTCTCCCGAACAGCGCGCGGGAAAAACGAACACCTAAACCTTTCTATTCGAGCTCTGATTTCTCTGATTTCTCTTATTTTATTTTGATGATCATTCCTACCTATGTAGATTGGGCTCAAAAAAATGTTTTCGCATTCGGAAGAGAAAGTTGGTGACTGAAATTTCGTAAATAGATCTCACCGCGACGAAAAACATCTTTGCTTTAATGACTTCCATCCCAACTCGCGTGTCATATCTGCCACACTCTCTTCCCTATTACATGATAATACAAAAAGAGCTGCCCTTTTTTGGATCCTTTCTATGTCCACCGTCCATCCCACCTGGTAAGGATCCCACACCGCGCAGCAATATTCTAACAGAGGACGAATGAGTGTAGTGTAAGCTGTCTCTTTAGTGGACTTGTTGCATCTTCTAAGTGTCATGCAAATGAAACGCAACCTTTGGCTCGCCTTCCCCACAATATTATCTATGTGGTCTTTCCAACGGAAGTTGTTCGTAATTTTTACACCCAGGTACTTAGTTGAATTGACAGCCTTGAGAATTGTACTATTTATCGAGTAATCGAATTCCAATGGATTTCTTTTGGAACTCATGTGGATCACCTCACACTTTTTATTATTTAGCGTCAACTGCCACCTGCCAAACCATACAGCAATCTTTTCTAAATCGCTTTGCAACTGATACTGGTCTTCGGATGACCTTACTAGATGGTAAATTACAGCATCATCTGCAAACAACCTAAGAGAACTGCTCAGATTATCACCCAGGTCATTCATATAGATCAGGAACAGAGAGGCCCCAGGACACTTCCCTGGGAAACACCTGATATCACTTCAGTTTTACTTGATGATTTGCCGTCTATTACTACGAACTGCGACCTTCCTGACAGGAAATCACGAATCCAGTCGCACAACTGAGATGATACCCCATAGGCCTGCAGCTTGATTAGAAGTCACTTGTGAGGAACGTTGTCAAAAGCTTTCCAGAAATCTAGAAATACTGAAGCAACTTGAGATTCCCTGTCGATAGCGGCCATTACTTCGTGCGAATAAAGAGCTAGCTGCGTTGCACAAGAACGATGTTTTCTGAAACCATGCTGATTATGTATCAATAGATCATTTCCTTTGAGGTGATTCATAACGTTTGAATACAGTATATGCTCCAAAACCCTACTGCAAACCGACGTCAATGATATAGGTCTGTAGTTCGATGGATTACTCCTACTACCCTTCTTAAACACTGGTGCAACCTGTGCAGTTTTCCAATCTGTAGGTACAGATCTATCAGTGAGTGAGCGGTTGTATATGATTTCCAAGTAGGGAGCTATTGTATCAGTGTAATCTGAAAGGAGCCTAATCGGTATACAATCTGGACCTGAAGACTTGCCCGTATCAAGTGATTTGAGTTGCTTCGCAACCCCTAAGGTATCTACTTCTAAGAAACTCATGCTAGCAGCTTTTCATGTTTCAAATTCTGGAATATTCCATTCATCTTCCCTGGTGAAGGAATTTCGGAAAACTGTGTTCAATAACTCCGCTTTAGCGGCACAGTCGTCGGTAACAGTACCATCGGCACTGCGCAGCGAAGGTATTGACTGTGTCTTATTGTTTGTGTGCTTTACATACAACCAGAATTACTTCAGATTTTCTACCAAATTTCAAGACAATGTTTCGTTCTGGAACCTATTAAAGGCATCTCACATTGAAGTCCGTGCCAGATTTCGCGCGTCTGTAAATTTTAGCCAATCTTCGGGATTTCGCGTTCTTCTGAACTTTGCATGTTTTTTCCGTTGCCTCTGCAACAGTGTTCAGATCTGGTTTGTGTACCATGGGGATCAGTTCCATCTCTTACCAATTTATGGGGTGTGAATCTCTCAATTGCTGTTGCTACTATATCTTTGAATTTGAGCCACATCTCGTCTACATTTGCATAGTCAGTTCGGAAGGAATGGAGATTGTCTCTTAGGAAGGCTTCTAGTGACACTTTATCCACTTTTTTAAATAAAATTATTTCACATTTGTTTCTGGTGGATTTGGAAGAAATGGTATTGAGCCTAGCTACAACGACCTTGTGATCACTAATCCCTGTATCAGTCATGATGCTCTCTATTAGCTCTGGACTGTTTGTGGCTAAGAGGTCAAGTGCGTTTTTGCAACCATTTACAATTTGCGTGGGTTTGCAATTTCCTCGAACAATCATGTAATAAACTTCTCTGGCTTCAGAGTTTGGATGGAGAGATAAGGCTTAGAGTTAGAAGTTGCTAGCTTGGTATAATTTCTAGCTAGCCTCTGATTGTATGCATCATTGTATCAGCTTGAGTTTTGAGCTTGCTGGCATGTCTGATGCTTGACCACACAGGAGTACAAGCTGCTGTGCTATACAATAATCTTTGTGCTGAGAGACAGAGCATTGCAACTGTTGACCCCTGTGTGGTACCACACAGCTTTTGGAATTTTATCGCTGGTGTGGTCTTCAGCTATATCATTTATCCCATGCCAAACAATCTCTTCCTTTCTCCCTGGTCACTCATGGTAGCCACATCTGAAGTGAAAAACAGGTGTTTTTTTTTTTAAACATACCAATAACCTTATCGCATCCTTTATTCGTAGACAATGTCCTATCCGCCTCATCCAAATAGATATCCTGTGACATCTGCTCCTCTAACTCCAATAAACCTGTGACTTCTGAAATTTTCCCGGCGTATTTCTTCTTCTAATAATTTCCGGGTATGCAGCCGGATCCCGTCAACATTCTGCCACGATATTTCGGCCCAGAGACGTCCGGCCATCATCAGGTGAGTACACAACTACTGAAGAGCCCAGGTGCAGTCGCGGTATTTATGCCGAATCTCGCGCATGTGAAATGTACTGGCATCCTACAGCGCATGCGTCAGGTGTTGACATGCGCAGCATAGCCGAGTTGTACGTGCTGCCCTCAGTGGTGGAAATAAAGGTTCATCTAGTCATTGAGTATCGAACGACACTGTCGATTCCGCTGTGATTGTATAATTTTAATAACAGGATTCCAATTTCCAGGATTGACGGCGTATCCTGGACCAAGGCAGACTTGGCTCACAGGGACAGTACGAACAGACAAAGTGCGAAGTTTAGCCAACTCGTAACACGAAAACCGCAAGAAGCTATCTCTGGACGATCCGTGGTGAACCTCACGGAGAAATCTTTTGACGATGCGACGATGTCAGTGCTTGCGAAAGGTTTAAACTTCTCTCCTACACCTGCCTCACTGCCTTTAACGGATTTCATCAGTTCCATTGAGGAAGCCATTAGACGTCTCCCTGTGGATTCTGCAGACGAAATTCGAAGTGAATCTTGCCGAACGTTGTTGAAATGTGCGCCACAACGGAGTAACATCTCGCCAGCTGAAAGAGCTGCTCTCCGCAGCCTGAGAGAAGATACTAGCACAGTCGTACTGCCTGCGGATAAGGGTAACGCCACAGTTCTTCTGACAAGAGAAGCCTACAACGAGAAGATATATTGTCAGCTAAATGATTCTACGTACCGTAGAATTGAAAAGGACCCAACAAGCCGAATATCAAGGAAAACTACTACCCTTTTGAACGACTGTTCTCTACCTGAAGAAGTTATCAAGAAATTGAGACCACACAATGCAGTACCACCAAGACTCTACAGTCTTCCGAAGATACACAAGGATGGTGCCCCACTACGATTAATAGTGAGTAATATTGGTGCTGCGACCTATTCTACAGCAAAATATCTGGCCTCATTACTAAAGCCGTATGTGGGTAAGTGTTGCCACCATATACGTAATTCCGAGGATTTTGTCAGTCGCTTGAAGGAAGTTAAGCTTAGCAGCTCGGATTTATTAGTCAGCCTTGATGTGGTCTCACTTTTTACCAAAGTGCCTTTAATGGAATCATTACATCTTGTTGTTGTGTGTTGTTGTGGTCTTCAGTCCTGAGACTGGTTTGATGCAGCTCTCCATGCTACTCTATCCTGTGCAAGCTTCATCATCTCCCAGTACCTACTGCAACCTACATCCTTCTGAATCTGCTTAGTGTATTCATCTCTTGGTCTCCCTCTACGATTTTTACCCTCCACGCTCCCCTCCAATACTAAATTGGTGATCCCTTGATGCCTCAGAACATGTCCTACCAACCGATCCCTTCTTCTGGTCAAGTTGTGCCACAAACTTCTCTTCTCCCCAATCCTATTCAATACTTCCTCATTAGTTATGTGATCTACCCATCTAATCTTCAGCATTCTTCTGTAGCACCACATTTCGAAAGCTTCTATTCTCTTCTTGTCCAAACTATTTATCGTCCATGTTTCACTTCCATACATGGCTACACTCCATACAAATACTTTCAGAAATGACTTCCTGACACTTAAATCAATACTGGATGTTAACAAATTTCTCTTCTTCAGAAACGCTTTCCTTGCCATTGCCAGCCTACATTTTATATCCTCTCTACTTCGACCATCATCAGTTATTTTGCTCCCCAAATAGCAAAACTCCTTTACTACTTTAAGTGCCTCATTTCCTAATCTAATTCCCTCAGCATCACCCGACTTAATTAGACTACATTCCATTATCCTTGTTTTGCTTTTGTTGATGTTCATCTTATATCCTCCTTTCAAGACACTGTCCATTCCATTCAACTGCTCTTCCAAGTCCTTTGCTGTCTCTGACAGAATTACAATGTCATCGGCGTACCTCAAAGTTTTTATTTCTTCTCCATGAATTTTAATACCTACTCCGAATATTTCTTTTGTTTCCTTTACTGCTTGCTCAATATACAGATTGAACAACATCGGGGAGAGGCTACAACCCTGTCTTACTCCCTTCCCAACCACTGCTTCCCTTTCATGTCCCTCGACTCTTATAACTGCCATCTGGTTTCTGTACAAATTGTAAATAGCCTTTCGCTCCCTGTATTTTACCCCTGCCACCTTCAGAATTTGAAAGAGAGTATTCCAGTCAACATTGTCAAAAGCTTTCTCTAAGTCTACAAATGCTAGAAACGTAGGTTTGCCTTTCCTTAATCTTTCTTCTAAGATAAGTCGTAAGGTCAGTATTGCCTCACGTGTTCCAGTGTTTCTACGGAATCCAAACTGATCTTCCCCGAGGTTGGCTTCTACTAGTTTTTCCATTCGTCTGTAAAGAATTCGTGTTAGTATTTTGCAGCTGTGACTTATTAAGCTGATAGTTCGGTAATTTTCACATCTGTCAACACCTGCTTTCTTTGGGATTGGAATTATTATATTCTTCTTGAAGTCTGAGGGTATTTCGCCTATCTCATACATCTTCCTCACCAGATGGTAGAGTTTTGTCAGGACTGGCTCTCCCCCGGCCGTCAGTAGTTCCAATGGAATATTGTCTACTCCGGGGGCTTTGTTTCGACTCAGGTCTTTCAGCGCTCTGTCAAACTCTTCACGCAGTATCATATCTCCCATTTCATCTTCATCTACATCCTCTTCCATTTCCATAATATTGTCCTCAAGTACATCGCCCTTGTATAGACCCTCTATATACTCCTTCCACCTTTCTGCTTTCCCTTCTTTGCTTAGAACTGGGTTTCCATCTGAGCTCCTGATATTCATACAAGTCGTTCTCTTATCTCCAAAGATCTCTTTAATTTTCCTGTAGGCGGTATCTATCTTACCCCTAGTGAGATAGGCCTCTACATCCTTACATTTGTCCTCTAGCCATCCCTGCTTAGCCATTTTGCACTTCCTGTCGATCTCATTTTTGAGACGTTTGTATTCCTTTTTGCCTGTTTCACTTATTGCATTTTTATATTTTCTCCTTTCATCAATTAAATTCAATATTTCTACTGTTACCCAAGGATTTCTACTAGCCTTCGTCTTTTTACCTACTTGATCCTCTGCTGCCTTCACTACTTCATCCCTCAAAGCTACCCATTCTTCTTCTACTGTATTTATTTCCCCCACTCCTGTCAGTTGCTCCCTTATGCTCTCCCTGAATCTCTGTACAACCTCTGGTTCTTTTATTTTATCCAGGTCCCATCTCCTTAAATTCCCACCTTTTTGCAGTTTCTTCAGTTTTAATCTACAGGTCATAACCAATAGATTGTGGTCAGAGTCCACATCTGCCCCTGGAAATGTCTTACAATTTAAAACCTGGTTCCTAAATCTCTGTCTTACCATTATATAATCTATCTGATACCTTTTAGTATCTCCAGGGTTCTTCCATGTATACAACCTTCTTTCATGATTCTTAAACCAAGTGTTAGTTATGATTATGTTGTGCTCTGTGCAAAATTCTACCAGGCGGCTTCCTCTTTCATTTCTGTCCCCCAATCCATATTCACCTACTATGTTTCCTTCTCTCCCTTTTCCTACACTCGAATTCCAGTCACCCATGACTATTAAATTTTCGTCTCCCTTCACAATCTGAATAATTTCTTTTATTTCATCATACATTTCTTCAATTTCTTCGTCATCTGCAGAGCTAGTTGGCATATAAACTTGTACTACTGTAGTAGGTGTGGGCTTCGTATCTATCTTGGCTACAATAATGCGTTCACTATGCTGTTTGTAGTAGCTTACCCGCATTCCTATTTTCCTATTCATTATTAAACCTACTCCTGCATTACCCCTATTTGATTTTGTGTTTATAACCCTGTAGTCACCTGACCAGAAGTCTTGTTCCTCCTGCCACCGAACTTACATCTTATTGGTAACTTATTCAGTGCAGAAATGACGGCCTTGTTTGAACATATACTCTCCTCAACGTACTTTTTATTCAATGACGAATTCTTTGAACAAACAGACGGCGTCGCCATGGGGAGCCCTTTGTCGCCTGTGGTAGCTAATCTCTTTATGGAGGACTTTGAGGAGAAAGCACTTGAGTCTGCTGTTTTAAAGCCTACGGTCTTCTGGCGGTACGTAGATGATACTTTCGCTGTATGGCCTCATGGCAAACAGGAACTGGAGAAATTCCTTCATCACTTAAACTCATTACATGAGAACATCAAATTTACGATGGAGATTGAAAAAGAGGGCACTTTACCATTTCTAGACATGCTAGTACACCGTAAAAATGATGGGTCATTAGGACATTCTGTGTACAGGAAAGCGACTCACACAGATCTGTATCTCCAGGCGTCAAGCTGCCATCACCCAGCACAAACAGCCGGTGTTCTCAGTACCTTAATACATCGAGCGCATATAATATCGGATGATGAAAACCTCCACGCAGAATTAGAACACTTGGAGAAGGTTTTCAAAGAGAATGGCTACACTTCTCGCCAAATAAGGAAGGCCATGCGCAACTATCATAACAAGAAGCAACGCACTGAGGACGCAGATGATGACTTTAAATCAACTGCGTTCCTTCCATACGCCGGGAATGTGTCGTCGAAAATAGGCCGATTACTGAAGAAAAATAAAATCAAGGTTATCTTCCATCCACCAGCAAAGAACCGGGCCCTGGTTGGATCCGTTAAAGACGATTTACAACTGAAGAAGGCAGGCGTCTACAAAATTCCCTGTGAATGTGGTGCTGCATATATTGGCCAGACGACAAGAACTGTCCATGAACGATGTATAGAACATGAAAGATACACCCGTCTGCGGCAACCGTCAAAATCGGCAGTAGCAGAGCACTGTATTTCTTTGGGACATTCAATGGAATACAATGTAACAAAAATTTTATCCCCGGTTTCCGGTTTTTGGGATTCCGTAATCAAGGAATCAGTGGAAATACGTCTTGCCAATAATCTTATAAATCGAGACAACGGCTTTCAGCTGGATAAAAATTGGAATCCTGTTATTAAAATTATACAATCACAGCGGAATCGACAGTGTCGTTCGATACTCAATGACTAGATGAACCTTTATTTCCACCACCGAGGGCAGCACGTACAACTCGGCTATGCTGCGCATGTCAACACCTGACGCATGCGCTGTAGGATGCCAGTACATTTCACATGCGCGAGATTCGGCATAAATACCGCGACTGCACCTGGGCTCTTCAGTAGTTGTGTACTCACCTGATGATGGCCGGACGTCTCTGGGCCGAAATATCGTGGCAGAATGTCGACGGGATCCGGCTGCATACCCGGAAATTATTAGAAGTCCAATAAACCTGTTAATCAGCCACCACCCAGCAGTTCTCTGATCATTCTTGCCTCGAAAAGCTCAACTGCTTTCTTCACCAGGCTTAGAGCACCTCTTGTCAAGCTCTAAATGAGAAATGTCCTACCCATATCACCCAAGGTTGTGTTCCACCATTCACTCACTCACTCACTCACTCACTCACTCACTCACTCACTCACGCACCCACCCATACTACTGAATATCTATATCCATCTCTGTTCCAATCTTGCTCCCAGTCCTGTGTGATCAGTTATTCCCTTGTGGTGGACCCATGTGCAAGAGCTGCCCCATACCCATGCCTACACACCATGTTTTCCTGCAGTCCTATTACTGGCATTTCCTACCATAGAAGAGGCAGGGGAATGTATGAAAGCAGCTATGTTATATATCAGCTATGCTGCAATTACTGCACAGCATTCTAAGTGGGCATGACAAGAAACCAACTGTGTACTTACATGACTGGCCACTGCCAAACTGTGGCATACAGTGAATTTGATGATTCAGTTGCCACGCATGCTGTGCAACACAACAAAAATGATTTCAACAACTTCAGTGACAATGTTTTGAATAGTTTATAGACATTTCAGATTCTATAGTGATCTTCTAATCATAAGCAAGTAAGCCATAAATTCAACTCTCCTGTTTTCTGTTGAAACTTACTGTAAGGAAGAAAACAAAACAGCACATACTTGTATATACAACTTTTGTGAAATTACTTGTAAGGAGAAAGAATATATATGGAAGAAACAATTAGTCTAATGATTTTAATGTCATGCTATAATAGGTAAAGCTGACTGCTAGACAAGAAACTGAGCCCCACATTTCCACAGCAGGGTATTGTTCTTTTTTGCAGTTGGTTTTAAATATCGCCTATGTCTGTCCAAGAGTTCATTAGAATACTGTGTACAATTTTTTAAAAATAAGTGGCTTAATACATTTGAATTATTTTTTCATCCCCTGTTGCAGAAATGAGAACATGGTTTGTATGTTTAATGACGCACAATGGCAGAGTGCTTGCTACAGAAGCTGAAGCATACACCAAAGAAGGACACATTAGATTCTCAGGATGTTATGCATTCACTGAACTGCGGAAAGATTTTACCATAAGAGTTCAAGTTTACTGTTTGAAACTGAGAAAACAGATACCAGGATGTCAGTCAAAACCTCTCTCATTGGTAGTTCTTTGATTGCTTTTGTGTTTGAATGAATTAATATTCCTATTGTAAGAGTTTTATTTTGAAGTATTCATTTTGTATCAGATGCCAATGGCAGTTTTTGGGTGTCCAGTCTCATGTAAAAAAGCAAAGAATAGTTGGAGGAAGGCTAGTCCAGATTTGCATGAAAGAATAAAAACTTCCTCATTCACTCCAGCAGGAGAGCTTCATTTGAGAGTTCATGATGTTCACTGCTCTAAGCCTTGGCCACTACGTAAGGTGAGTGGTATTCTTTTCATAGAAAAAACTATAAGATCTGCATTTAGAGGTAAAATGGTTTGTGGTTTTAAGTGCTGTGGCTTTGTTCCTTTAATGCTCTGTTGATCAACACTTTCATAAGTAACAGGATTTTTTTTCACTTTCATATTTAATTTTCTCAACTTGTTGCTTTTTAGGTACCTCCTTCGTCGCCTCTAGTTGGCACAATTGATTTGGAGCTCAAAACATCACTTAAACTAATGGCTGAATATTCAGGATTTTTAAATTTGTCTGAAGAATTCTCATTGCCTGGATCATGGCAGAGATACTGGTTTTATTTGAAAGAACATATGTTATATTATTGGAATTATCCATTAGATAAAGATATAAAGGTAAAAGTTCATTTGAAAGAAACGCAATAACGATAGAAGCTGAAGTAATGAGTTAAAATTCATGCCAAGTCCTAGCCTTTTAATTCTTTTCCTCACCTTCTGTTGTTATTGAACATTAAGCTGAGATTAAATATGTCTCCAAGAAAATGTAATTACATCAGATCAAAAGAAAAAAAAGACATCAGTTTATTATTTTTCCTTCTATTATTATAATTATGGATTGCAAACGTGCAATAGGAAAACTGACTGGAGTTGTAGAACACTTGTGTAAAAACTTAAATAATTTGTCACCAAATTCAGTAAATTTTTTATAAACAATGCTGAATGAAAGGCAGCATGAGTGGTCAGGTTGGGCTTTTTTGCTCCACTCCCATGGGGGAGCATTACAGATAGGCAGAAAGAAATGAACTGGCAAATTTTTAAAACAGATACATAACAACCCATGAAAGCCTGCATGTTAAGTCTAATAACAGGGACACTGGGAAGTACTATCTGCCATGCACTTCACAGTGGTTTTGTTTGCACAGCATAGATGTAGTATAGATTCAATTCAATTCACTTTATCTTCCATTTTATCATATACGTGATATATAGGAATGACAAGAGACAGAAAGAGAATAATGTTTTTAACAATTAAGGCAAATAACATTTTCTTAATTACACTTTACATATTTTGTCTTCTTTTTACATGCAAGATAAAAAAGTGGGGTATGTAGAAGGGTTTGTCTTAAAACACATTGGCAAATAGATTTATTTGAATTATTAGGTACAAAATGAAAGCATCACTGATAATAATGACTGTTAGACACTGCCATTAAACAGATTATAAAAAATCCTCTGGATATTTATACACAATTAAAATTTCCTACATCTAAAACTACAAAATAATTTTTTGTGAATCATTTATACTTTAAGAAATGTTTATGTAATTCTCACCATTCATCTGCACGTGAATTGTTGCCTGTCCTTACTTTATGTTTGTAGTTTGTCAGAGAATATCCATCACTGTGAAAAAAAAAATCATAAACATTATTACGTTGATGAGAGAACTGCTCCAAACAGAAAAGATGTGTGTTATTTTATTGAGCAGCAGATAATGGAATGGTATCATTCTTCCCACCACTGAAACTTGTTCACTTAAATGTTATTTGTTCTTATCTTATTTCTCTGTCTGCAAAGTTACAGCCTTATTGCTAAAAGCTTTTTCTTAATCTATAAATCATATAACTTCACATTTCTTAACCCAATTTTCTAAAATAAATCATAGGATCGGTATTGCCTTGGGTGTTCTTACAATTCTCCTGCACCCACATCTTTTCAGAATTTGACTTCTACCGATTTTTCCATTAAATTGAGTAAACATATTGCAGCTATGAATTATTAAACAAATTGTTTGGTAATCATTATGTCTGTTAGCATCTTCCTTCTTTGGAGTAGGGGTTTCTATGTGTTTCTTAATACATTACATTAATACTTGTTCCATAGATCATGAGTACCACATTTCATAATGATGTGGTACTTTAAGCCTGAGGTTATTTTGCCTGTTTACTATGTCTTGCATAGTAGGTATGATAGTTTTATCATGGCTGGATCTCCCAAATATTTCAGTAATTCAGAGGATATGCAGCCCATTTTCTGACATCATTCATATAAGGAGGATGACCTTAATAGCATAACATTTCCATTTCCCTTGCAGAACATAATTTGGCAAGATCACAGGAAACATGAAAGACTTATTATTCTTATTTGATTCTACAATAACTAATAGTTAATGAGTTTATATGTTGCTTGCTCTATGGCAGTCTTTAATGAAATCAAAATTAGCAGCTGTTATTCCCAGAAAGAAGCTAACATTCTATTATAAGCTACATTTTAAAGAACTTCAAATAACAATCTGAGGATGAAAATGGGTCAATAACTATGGGCCAGTTGCTTACTTCTGTTTTTGTAAATGTGTATTATAAGGGGTGATGAAAGTTTCCATTTGAGTGTGTAGCTGCACCACATATGTAGTCTGGCATGACCCATGTGTGGGTATGTGTTCAAGCACAGACATTTAGGTAAGGGTTTAGGGTGGCATTCATGCCTTTCTTATGTGTGTGGGGTAAATTCAGAAAGGTGAACTGTGTTGATTTTGTTATCAAATGTTTCCAGAAAGAACCAATAATCCTTTTCTTGGCTGCTGAAAGACAAACACCAGTAGATGTCCATCAGAGAATGAAGAAAGTGTATGGGGCAGCATGACTTTTGAGAACGACTGTTGTGAATGGTGCACCAAGTTCCATACTGTTGCCTTATGACACTGACCATCATCATACCACAAATGCCAATAGATCTAGCAGGCATGGAATAATGTGCCCAAGACAGTACTTGCCACTTGTATCACTGACTCCATGCCAGAGCCAGTACCTGCACTGCTGCCTCTGGAGACTACATAAAGCACTAATATAGGTATTCCAGTACAGATTAATATGTGGTCCCCAAGAACTGCCAGTTATTTATCTGTCAAGATGGTCATTTCATGTACTTCTTATATATTGTTTTACCAATAAATGTTGAGTGAACTGGTAAACCCTAAAAGAAGGTTTTCCTTTTCCAACCTCAGCAGCATAAGTTGACTATTAACCCTTGAGCAGGTGCACCTGTGTAGTAAGTGCGCCATCCACAAATAACATTGTATTGTACTGTTCCATTATTGCTTTATAATTGAGTGTCCATATCTATTCCTCCAATATTACTGTACCTCACAGAGTGCTAAACAGTACTGTCATGCAGACAAGAAACTGTGGTAGTATACAATAAACAGAAAGCCAGGTGAGAAAAAAATTTATAATCTGTGCAAGAAAATGACACAGATTCGAAGCTAGTGGTGCAGTCCCACAATGAGGCCATTGTTTAAGAGATAATTAGCAATTCAATATGTAATTGGCTGGGTTCTTATGCAAATGTGCTGATTAATACATAGAGTGGGTCATTACTGTGAGGCAACAGTCATACCCAGCAATAGTGATATAATGAAAGTTTATTTTATTAGTGTTTAATTAAATAGTGATTTAGCTCATATGATCTAAGTTTATTTTATCATCGTTTTAGAAAACTAAGGTTAAACTGTGATTTTGCTCATACATGTTTACCTCAGTAACACAAAAACAGCTATCTTTAAATGTGTACAAAGTATGCCACACTCCAGCTTGTGTTATAAAAAATGGTGCACCTGCTCCAGGGTTAAAGACAGGCTTATGCTTTTATGCCCCAATTGGCAGTACCTGGTTAGAACCTAACTCACATGAAAAATTTTTTGAATCTCTGTTAGAGTGGGAATTCTACCTTCCCTAATACAATGTGTTTTGGCAGTTTACATAAACACCTGCACAAAAAGAGTAGCTCAACATAGAAAACAATATTAAGATAAGTCTCCATTAACCCAGATTCTTAATCACAAAACACTATTCAGTTATTAACAGTCCTCTATGCACTGACTGACTGACTGATTTGTTTACACATCATGTTCTTAAGTGTGTGTTTTTACTATTTCAGAACAAGGCCTTTGCTCAGAAGTTTAAATACTTTAGCAATCTTCTCTCTTTCAATGAGCCTGTCTTCAGCTCAGTGCCTGTTCTAAATGCTGAGCAGCAGACTATCCTTTCCACATTGTGGTTATCCTGTCCTGAGCCATTTTTAGATGCTTAGGAACTTCCTATATGGAGCCTCATCCAGTGAACACCTGTTTATCACTACTTCTGGTACACACAAGTCATATTTATTTGTTTGTGTATTTAAGGGTTAAGGTGTTAGCAATGAACAAATTATAAGCTAGTTCCAATTATTTTCCTAGTTGGTATTCTCCTGGCATGGATTTGTTTGGGCATTTTATCAATAGACTTTCCAGCCAGTATCCCAGTTTTTAAGAGTCCTCCAACATATCAAGTAATTTATTTATGTAATTCAAGAACAGAAGTAAGCCAACCACTGAATGATACAGGACACCATATTTAATGCTTCCCTCTCTGAATTTAAACTACTTTCTGTTGTATATGCTAGTGAATGTATGTTTTCTGTTGTTAAGATAGACTCCATTCATGAAAAGTGAATGTCTGTACTGCCATGTCACTTCAATCTGCCTGCTACTTTTATGATACTCACAAATGAAAAGCCTTGGCAGTATTACAGAAAATGTCAACTACATAATTTCTCTTGTTCAATTCTATTTGAACAGAGTTTGATAAAATTACATATTCCTTTTTTCACAGAGAAGCCATTATGGGTTCCAAACTGGATGGTTGAATAGTCTGTTGTAAGTCACCTTCCCAAAAGTGAGTGGAAGGAAAATGGAAATGAAATTCTGGATGTGATTATTCATATTCAAAATCTACTGACCACAAGATCCATTTATTAACATCATAAATGAAATTCTTCCTATAGTATGTAGTACTGCATAAAGAGGCTAGAACTTAATGAAGCACACTGCAAGGATCAGAGATTCAAAATATGTACCAGAGGGGCTGCAAGCAGAAATCATTCACACTGGATGTATGCACAAGTTTAGCCATTCTAAGTTAGCTGACTGATGCACCACAAAACCTAGAGTGCATGGAAGAGTATCAGAGGATTACCCACAGATGGATAGTAGAATCAAACACCAACACACAGAATCATTAATCGGGAGAAATTTTCCACATATACACATGGTCACCATACTTCTAAAAGAATGAGCTCAAGCAGTTGCTCATATAACATTCCAGCAGCATACATATTCAGGTCACATCATTGGCTGATTGCCAAAAATCACTTAGATTGTGTAAATTTACAAACACTGAAATAATTTAGAATAAAAATTCATTAAGCTCAGGGGAAAAAGATGTACTGATTGTGTATAACCATGACAAAACAGATTTGAACTTTATGGCACATAGTTGGCTGATGGTCAAAACCCAATCACACATCACAAAGGAAGCACCACTAAAAGTAGGAAAATGGTACATAAAATGCAATTTGCAGATAGCAGGAAATGGAAACTGAATGCAAGTAATATCCTCACCTTTGCAAAACAGAGTGCCACAAGATACCAAGTTTAATGGCTATTCTAAGTGATGCATTACCTTCTCAAAGAAATATTCAGGTTAGCTGAAATCACAAAACAAAATAATTTAACAAAATCCTTTTTCCATGATGCCAGAGTATGTTTGTCTTTTACCAGGTCCCAACAAGCAGTGCTGAGTTCCTTGTTCAGAGCCTGCATTTACCTTTGGCAAGTCGAGGAGGGTGGAGGGGGCAGGGAGGAGCGGAGGGGAGAACCATTGTCAAACTAGGCATTTGGGCCTAGTGAAATGGGACATCTGCTCCCTGTGATGACCAGTGTCTAATTCTACTTCAAACTGTCTAAAGATTAGATTGGCACCACAAGCCTACAACTCAACAAAAACATCTGAATACATTGGATTGAATTTCAAATCGCTAGTCTCTTTCCAATTATGCACACCCATACACACATCAGGAAACAATGTACAGGAAAGCAGACAGCATAAAAATAAATTAATAACTCAGGCTTACTCTCCTTTACCAGAGATTGTGTGAGTGATGTTACAATGAAACAACAAAAAACAGAGAAAGTAGTCACTGTCAGCATGCTTAGGCACAAGTTGGGCTTAACTTTTATGAACGTGGTTCTTACTGACTTGTTTCACTTAGTTCATCAACTGCTTGTAAAGGTACCAAGTCTACTTTAAATTCTAGTACTTCAGCTGAAACACCATTGTAACCAGAATGGTTAATGGCTCTTAGTCATATAATGATTTTATGATCTGTGTAATGGATGATTTAACAAAATTTGTTGCAAGCCATCATTGTGCACCAGGAACATAATGAGAATGAT
This sequence comes from Schistocerca serialis cubense, assembly GCF_023864345.2. Taxonomy (NCBI): domain Eukaryota; kingdom Metazoa; phylum Arthropoda; class Insecta; order Orthoptera; family Acrididae; genus Schistocerca; species Schistocerca serialis. Next base: position 408,916,238 of record NC_064643.1, read on the forward strand.
GAGACATGGAATTGCTACAATCTGAGTTCTCTTTGTAGAGTCTGTGAAGAATTTACTGTGAAAGGCAAACTACTACTCCATTATTTTGCAAACTGCAACAGCTGTTCCAGTTTCATTATTCTGATTCACAAATTATCATATTGTTACATTATTCTTTTTTCTTTTCTCCTTGATTTTTCTCTTCTTGGTTTAATCAAGAAATTAGTGTCTTAATTTCTCTCTGAAATACTTTGTTCCAGAAAAACATGTAATGGTTTACAATCTGATTTTCTTTTATGAGCAAGGTATAAACAGATACTAACTTTTAATGTCGGTCAGTTTCTACTCTCAGTATTTATGTAGCTGTTGCCTTCATTGTCCATACTCTGAGTTCACCTCTGGCAATCCATACAGATCTCTGCTGCATTATCAGGACTTCTGCTGACTAATTCTGTCCATTACACATTCCCTAAGAAGTGCTGTGAACCACAATAAAACAAGAAGCACAAAAAACATGTAAGATTTGGTCTTGGATTTTCAGCTACTGTTGGAAAGAATTAAAAGAATTTAGTAGCTGTTTATTTAAATTCAGTGTGTCTCACTGCTGCTGTGATCTTGGAGTTCAGTATCATTTGCCCTACTGAAGTAATTCATCTTGTGCCTACTAATGCTTGTAATTGTCCTTCACCTATTCTTGGAAATGTAATTGCATAGTGCAGTGCTCCTGCCTTTTTGATGATATACTGAAGAATTTTGCAATACTAATGTCATGTATTTTTAACTCTAATTATTGAAAGAGCTCTCTTCTTAGTAAAAGATCTTATATTGCATATATTCTCACCCTTTATCTCCATTGTCACTGTAATTGTCACTTCCCCATTGTAGAGGAAAACTGGATTCATAGTGTTAGAATATTTTAAGAGAATGATTAAATTTCTCATGTATCATGTCCTTTGTTAAATTTCCTCCCATTTTTCATGCCATGAATTTACCCTGAATAATGGAACTGAGTAGCCACATCCTCTTCCTCAAATTACACACACAGGAATGCAATGCTAACATGAATCCATCTAGGTGGATCTGATCAATTTCTATGGCTTACAAATAATAATCAGTTATGTGTGGCACATTTGTACAAATACTGCCAGATTTTTTAAAATTTTCTTTGGTGATGTGAGACGCTTACTGCTCTTTCTTCACAAGGTTGTTATGTTTTGGTAAGAGGGTCAATATGTCTTAGGTTGTTGCCCTTTGTGCTGTTGAAGATACTGTTTTCTGTTTCTTCATTGATTGATTGCTGAGAAGTCACCTCAAAAATTTTTGAAATCATAGAGACTGATCAGATAGTATCCTGGCTATTATGAGTGTTTCTAGAAACTAGTTGTGCAAGTAATCCCCCTGAAGCCCTGCATTTTCATGTATGACAGAACAGCTTGTCTTATTACTCAGAGTGAGACAATCTTCACATCTGAGTGTGCAGCATTCACACCCATGTGCTTGATGTCATCATCAATTGATAGTTAACTTTAAAGTACTAACTATTCCCAGAACGCCCAACAAACACTATACGATCTTCTTTACCAAGGTCTTTGCTCATAGACCCTAAATCACAGGTAACATCACTGAGCCTTGCAGTTGGTATGCAACGCTAGCCATCTGCTATTCCCTTCCCAGGGAGTTTTGTACTAGTTCACACATTCCCCTCTAATGACTGCTCTCTTGCAGAAAGTCTGTATTGGTTTTTGAACCCTCTGATTAGTGTTGTGATTGACTAAAGTGTACAATCAATATGAAGAGAGTGCAAGCACTGGTTCATGAATAGCTGTGATATAAAAACTAGATTTTTCTTTGTATTGTATGATATGACTTAAGTTCTTATGCTCTTTGGTAATTACTATGGTGTGCGATGGATGAGTATTCTATGTACAGCCAGTAAATACAATCAAGTGTTGACTGCTATCATAGTTGTGTGTATCATAAGTTGATGCTGAATTCCGCTAAAGTGGTGACCTCATACTGAACAATATGGAGCATTCTCTTCAATCATGCACACAACACAATGTAGTGCCACAAATCACCGTCTGCAAGCAACACCATGCCAGACAGCTGCTCAGAGTATCAGCACAGGCTCAAGCAATGGCAACAAGAACTAAAACATAAAATATTTACCTTTCTGGCCTACAAGAGCACAACTTCAGTCAACAAAAGTGGAGACCATTTTTTGATTACATGGCCTAGTCTCTGATAAGGAACAGTTTACATTGATTATATCACAGTTGGAGTTAAATGTGATCGAACAACTAAACAGTGTTTTACATCGACAATCTTATTCTGTGTTTAAAGAAGCTGTAGTCCAGTGTTCTGTGCTATTGTCAGTATAAAAGTTACAAAAAATTATTGAGAGTGAAGCATGTGCCAGTGATTCCCCATCCCAAGTACTTTGCTCATTATGTGCAATGGTGAGTAACAAACTGCTACTGGAACAGTCTTTAAAAATTTTCTGGCTTCAAAGATTTCTACAAGACATGGGGTTCTTTGTGCTTTTACATATCTCTCCCTTGACAAATTGGAACACAAAGTGGATGCAGTCATGATTGCATGCACAGATAACACACAATGTGCCACTGTGAATGAGGTTATGGTGGGAGACCCAGAACCATGCATTGTGACCATAGCTGCAGCAGGAAAACCCAATGTGCATACTGCAGCAGCACAGATTCAAGGCTTACAGGCAGAGCCATTTATGGGGCAGTTGATGAAGAAATTAGCCAGACTAAATGAAAGGCTAATGGGCATGCTCACAATGATGGGGTTCCAGGTAAGAACAATCAGTAACACAGAAAGTGGTGTTGGTACCACAGGCATTTTATCAATACAGTGAGGCAGTGCACAAACCCCTGCCCATACCCAAATGGGAGTGACAGGTGGCAATAGGTGTGCACACTCATCAGGATTTATAGCTGTGCCTAAAAGGCAGAAAACATGCAATGGTATCAGCTGTTATGGACTCCACTTGATTATATATCAAAGACAGAAAGTCTGGTGCACATTACCTAGAATACATAGGTTGAGAAATCGGTGTTTGAATGACTCTTGCAAAAACGAAGATGTTCCTTTTATCACAGCTGCCAACTTTTCTACAATCAGGACATATGAGAAGAAAAAACTAACTCTAAACTGAGTGACAACTTCTGCCCTACATGGACATTTGACATTGCTGAAGTGACTGGGCCAATTTTAGGAGTTGATTTTCTCTGACTTTTTCAATAGGCCAGATTTAGTGCATTGGTGCTCAGTGCAAATACCTCTTTCCCAAACTCATGACAACATCAGAATGCAAACTGCATGACTCCACCACTTTTGGCCAAGAGATGATGCCTCCCCACATCTTCTGCATTGATTACATGAGAGGAAAAATCACTATTGCTAGAATGTAGAGTACACATGTGTGTTATGCAAGAAGACACCAGACACACATTTACATGAAATACTTGGGCACTTGGAGCTGAGGCAGACCTACAAGGTACTTGAAACACAAATATCTCAGATACAAGGTCTGCTTCTGTGGAAAGGTCAACCACTTTTTAATTAAAAGATGAGAATGCTAAACTGTGAAGGAAAATTGCAAAAAGAGTTGGATTTCACATGTGAAAAACTATGGCTGTGCTGCACTGCTGTGGCCATAGATGGTGGCTGAGCTGCTTCCCCCTCTTCCTTCTCCAAGAGCACCTCTCCATTGGGCAATGACCTCAGCCATCACCTGCTGCATGAGCTTCCTGCACTGTTGGATCTGGTGCTGGCCAAGAGCAACAGAAGTCATTCCACTCAACATTTTATTAGGACGACAACAGCTCAGTCATGGTTTTCAGACTTTGGTACTTGTGTCCCTGTAAATTATCAGCAGCAAAACAGGAATTTGATAAAGTTATCACTGACAGAGCCATATTGATATCACAATTGCAAATAGTAAAGAAGAAAAACAGATCTTGGAGAATCTGCGAAGGCTACAGGGGTTTCTCCAGATCAGTATTTAGTGCCTCATGGAGCTGACTTTAATGGTAATCTAGAAGGTGTTTGTTGTTTCAGTGTTGTTGGCTGTTGACTGCACAAACTAGGCAGCATTTCAAGCACAAAGTCCTGAACAGCCTTCCATTTGTGTTCTGCCACATGGATGACACAATAGCATTCTCAAAAACTAATGAGAAGCACACTAAGTGTGTGTGTGGTTTGAGGTTTTCGGGCACTAAACAGCATGGTCATCAGTGCCCAAACGCATAGAAACAGGAACACAAGTGGTGAAGGGACAAAGCCGGACAGCAAACAAGGAGAATGGCTAAAAGACACAGACCTGATGCAGTTCCAAATCCTCACATACAGAGGCAAAACAAGAGGAGAAGAAACGCACTAAAAAAAGGAAAGGAAACGCAAGGAAAAGAGAACAGAAATCGAAGTGAAACAAGTAGGTAATCGTGACTGGCAGACCTCTTACCTAAAACCTGGCTGAGCCAGTCACCCAGCAGCACATTAAAATCCTCTCCCTAAAATCCAAGGCAACAAATTGGACAGAACACAAAACCGTAAGACCTTAACCACAGTCGTTGCGTCGTCTTGCAAGATAGAGGGCAAATCCGGTGGCAAGGAAACCACTGCCCTCTGGTCAGAGAATAAAAGACACTAAGCACCTGTATGCTTTATTCCAAACTAGAGTGCTATGGTGTTATGGTTAAGGAGGACAAATGTGTTTTTGCAAAAGAAGATGTAGGGTTCCTTGCCTACATTGTATCATACTATAGTATCTTGCCACTTCCCAAAAAGTGACCCATATTGTAAACATGACCACCTCCTTCTACATTTAAAGGCTTTAGGCATTTTTTGTGGATGTCATACTATTATAGAAGACACTTACCACATTTTCAGAGTTGCTAACTGGAAAAAACATATCCAGCTGCAGGAAGGTTTCATGCAGTCCTGAAGCTACATCTGCATAAAGTGAGCTATAAAAATTCATTGGTTATTGCTACACTGTTCGTACATCCTGTTTAGAATGCGCCAATCAATTTGTGGGCTGACACAAGTCAGACAGCATTGGGCATGGTGTTAAAGCATGTCACAGCAAAATGACAACCTCTGGCTTTCTTTCCCAAACCCTGTTGATACAGCAGAAACAATGGAGTGCATTTGACAGTAAACTCCTAACCATGTATCTACCTGTTAAAGATTTCTGACAATTCCTAGAGGGTCTGGTACGGTATTTACAGTTTTCACAGACCATAAACTCCGGACTTTCATATTCCAAGATATTACTGATCTCAACTCACCATGTCAGATTTGACAAGCAGAATTCATTGCCCAAGTTTCCTCAGATGTGCAACACATTGCGGGCCAGGATTACATTGTGGCTGACTGCTTGTCACACAACTGTGTGACATTTACTGTCATTAACTGGGCTGAAGTAGCAGCAGAACACAATATGGACAACTTCCTTCAGCAGCATTGGGCTGATCCTGCATTGACAGGCCTTTGCCTTGAGCACCTGCCAACAACATAAGACAAGGGATTTGGTGCAACACTTGAGGAACCAAATTATATCCATTTATCCCAGCAAAGTGGTGACACCTGGTGTTGGAGACCTTTCATAATGTAGTACAACTGGGAATAAGAGCTACTGCTAAGTTAATACTAGACAGAGTTGTTTGGCTGGGAGTACAGAAGATTGCCATCAATGGGTTCAATGTTGCAAGTGATCTCAAGGTTGTAAGATCTCTTGCCACAACTTTACTCTGGTGGATGACTTCCCCTCCCCTTCAGGGAGAGTCTCGTATTTGGATATTGTATGTCCTCTTCCCCCTTCAGAAGGCTTTTGCTTTCTAGTTACCATGATAGATAATTCAACAGGTGGCCCAAGGCTGTCTCAGTACTGGATATTTCAGCAGTGTCAGTGCAGACACATACAAACTACAAACTACCATCTTGCCAGCAACAGGATGGTAGAGCATATGCACCACCCACTGAAAGCTGCCTTGGCCTGTTGTGCAGAATCCTGGCTGACAGCACTACAATCAGTACTTCTAGGCCTCCTCACACTAATTAAAGATGACTCAGAGTGTTCCTCTGCCCAATTAGACTGTGGAGAGCAAGTGAAGATACTGGGTAGTTTTTCTCACACTCTTCTCTTTGTCTATTGGTCAGGGAATATGCCATATTTTTACACACCCTACATACTCGTGTGCAACTCAAACCTACCGATCTGTCATGCACAGAGACAAAAAATTTTCTCCCAGGAAGACTTGTTCAAATTGGAGGTTGTTTGGATAAAAGACAACACTGCTGGACCTCCTTTCCCCTCCATGTATGTGATTTTTTAAGGCCATTGACAGGGGTGACAAAACATTTCTGGTTGAAAAAACGTTAAACAAGACACAGTGTCAATTGACCACCTCAAGCCAGAACATGACGAAGACTGACCAGATGAACCGTGTAATGAAAGAGCCCAGCTGTTATATTCCCCTTATGACTTGTCAGAGAAAGATACTCACATTCATCTTCTTGAACACATGAAGAACCTGATTGTGTTTATCTGGTCTGGCAGATAAGTGCCTTGTTGATACCTCATCGTTTGAGGAGGGGGCAGCTCTCTAGCTGAGAGTCTAACAGACCATGTGAGTAAACACATTACACACATGAACTGCTAAGCTACAGCTCTCCCAAAAGGAAGAGCTGACGTGGTGGACTAAAATGGACAATCGATATGGAATTAGTGAAAGCAATGATTCATGAACAGCTGTGATATAAAAACTAGATTATCTTCATATAGGACAATATGACTTGCATTCTTTGGTAATTACTGTGGTGTTGTTTCCTATTGTGTGTGTTAGATGAGTATTCTGTATGTAGTAACTAAATACAATAAAGTGTTGACTGCTATCATAGTCATATGTATTACAAGTGGATGCTGAAATACCTAATGTATTAGCCTTAATTTGCTCTTTTTCTCTCTGCATTGTCCTTAGGTAGACTGTTTACTCTGGTCCACAGTCTCCACTGAAGTAAAACTGTTCTAGTTGCCTAAACTGAAGCTAGCAGACATGAAGCATTTCTTGAACCTTTTGCCTGATGTGGCAGCTTTAACCAGTTGATTCATGTCGCCTATTTCTGATTGCCAACTGCAGTTCCTTAATGCACTAATTCTGCATGCTGCCAGATTAGCATAAAGTTTAAACATCAGTTGCTCTTTCATCATAATCATGGAGCATTAAGCATTACAGTGCTAAAAGCTACGCCTATCTCCATCCAAATTGGTTGCTTCACCTCATCCAATATGAAAAAAGTGTAGGCAGTTGTTACTGTCAACCACTTCTCCCTACTCTGTGGCAGTTTTCACACTTGGCCCATTGTGATGACATTCTTTTGCACTATACAGGTTATTTAATGAAAACTGTTCAGTGAAGAAACTATTTTTATGAATTTCTGGTGTTTTATTTAATTAAATGTGACTGATATATGATAAATATATATTATAATTCAGATTGCCTCTACAGCTGAATGGTTAGCATCTTGGACCTGGTTTTTTTTTTTTTTTAGGTAGGAAGGCCTGGTTTATATAGTTTAGGTGCCACTCTATCAAAGGGTGAGCAATGATTAAGTTGTATTTCCTGCCAAAGTACAAAGTGAACAAAATCTCTAGTAAGTATGGTATGGAAAGTTCTGCCTGAACGTAAATGTACAAATTATATAAATTGAAGGTGGATGGGGACAAAGGGGAAGAGGAAGGGACTAATATCAGCTCCATCAGGGCTTTATGTGTAATCAGTGGCTGTAAGTGAAATTCTTGTCAGATCAGGGCTGTAACCCAGGGTCTCCTTCTTACTAGGCAATTACCCTCCCTCCCCACCCCCTTACCCTCCTTCCCCACCCCATTACCCTCCTTCCCCGCCCCCTTACCCTCCTTCCCCACCCCATTACCCTCCTTCCCCGCCCCCACCCCATTACCCTCCTTCCCCGCCCCCACCCCATTACCCTCCTTCCCCGCCCCCACCCCCTTACCATCCTTCCCCGCCCCCACCCCCTTGCCATCCTTCCCCGCCCCCACCCCCTTACCATCCTTCCCCGCCCCCACCCCCTTACCATCCTTCCCCGCCCCCACCCCCTTACCCTCCTCCTCCTCGCCCCCACCCCCTTACATTCCTCCTCCTCGCCCCCCACCCCCTTACCCTCCTTCCCTGCCCCCACCCCCTTACCCTCTGTTTCTGGCCCCCCTGTTGTTGTTGTTGTTGTGTTACTTTATCATTGCCATCATTACTATTGTTTTGCAGGATCCAGTTGGGAAAATTGATCTCAGCAAATGTTTGACAAAAACCATTGGTTCAGTAAGCAGGAGTCAGTGTGCTCGACCAAGAACTTTCGTCATAGAGACAAGCACACAAGACACTATATCTACTGCCATGAGGTATGCTATTGATATAAAGTTTCATCACATTGATACGAGAGAGAATAACACAGATACTTATTACTACATTCATGGTTATCTGGTTACTAATTCTGTTTCAGAAGTTGGTTTTCCTGCCTTGTAACAGTCATTTTTCTCTCTAGGTATAATTTTTTACATGGATGTAGCTTTATAATAGGACACTGGAAACAAATAGAACTCTCTGAAACGTGAAATATGACAGTCACAGAGACATGACATTCTTGAGGTTCTCACAGTAAGGACCACTTAACAAGGGGTCAGTGGGGTAGAACGAAAATGTTCATGATGCCTCAGACACATGTGCATTTGTCATAAAGTGAAGATGCTACCTTCTCTTGCTTGCTGGTGCCTGACCAGCTAACATGTTTCTCTCCTACTCTCCCAAGACAGCCCTTACATTTTAGCCTTAGTGGTCACTCTCCAGGCAGTGATTGCTTCCCTAAATGCCAAAGATGTATAACTCTTTTTATGGAATAACCTTCCAGGGCTCAATTTTGGAAACTGACACTTTCATATTGTCACAGAGGAAGCTGAGTAGCACTGTCACTGTGGTGTAGCAGTTATGATACTAGACTGTTGCATGGAGGGTCATGAGTTCAAAACTCACCTGAACTGTACAATTTTAATTTATATATTCAGTTTGAGGACATTCTAGAAGTAGCCACAAATATCAAGAATCATTGTGCTGGAATGTTCTGTAACTGTATATGTATGTGTTCTGGCCGGAGGCAGTTCGCTCCGCATTCTTGTATGTGCAAGTGCTGCATAAACCTTCGTTAAGTGATTTTAGTGTTCATCATTCATCTAATTACACCTTCTTCTACGTGACATTATTCTGGTGGAGACGCTGGGTATTGGAACTTGTGATAGCATACACTACCAATGACACAGTGGCTCCCATCAGGCCACGACAGAGCCACTGTTCACGTGGCGAGAAACCAAAGTTTGAGCCCTATTCAACAGATTTCAATCTATCGGAGACAGAAGAAGAAGAAGAAGAAGAAGAGAATGTTACGATGGCAGCAACTGTGTGCCAATGCATGAGACATCCTTCTGGGTTCTCTGGTGACAATGGTCAAGATCCAAACAAGTGGCTGAAGGTATATGAGTGTATAGCCAAATGTAACAAATGGGATAACACCGTGTGTTTGGCTAATGTATTTTTCTACTTGGAGGGCACTGCCAAGCATTGGTATGAGGACAACGAGGAGAAGTTCACACACTGGGAAGTATTCCAGACAGGACAGAGCAAGTATTTCGGCAACACATGACAACAGAAGTGCAAGGCTGAAAATAAATTAAAGTGTAGGGCACAGTGTCCAGGAGAAACTAAAGCATCCTACATTCAAGACGTCTTGGAGCTGTGTAAAATAGTGGATCTTACAATGGAGGAGGAAGGTAAGGTTGCATATCTCATGAAGGGTGTTGCTGAGGACATGTATCAAGCCCTACTCCTGGAGGAGGTTGTGACAGCAGACGACTTCATAAAATAGTGCCAGTATATCAAGACAAAGCATCAAAAAAGAATTAATTGAAAGAACTTTGAACGGCTTCCAAATGTTGTATCAATGTCTGTGATGGAGGAAGAAACAGATTTCACAGATGTTCTTCATCAGATAGTGCGAGAGGAAGTTCAGAAGGCACTTGGATTGCACAGAGAGCAAAAAACCGGGACACTTCAAGAGGTCATAGGGGAGGAAGTGGAACAGTCATTGAACCCAATCTCTCATCTTTCATTTCCATTTAAAATGGTGAAAAAGTCAAGACCCAGGCAAAGTTACATTCCTACAATGCCGCACGGGCACCAAGGAAGATTGACATCTGGAGGTCTCAGGATAACCAACCAATATATTTCATTTCCACTGTGAATAACCAGGACATGTCGTGCGCTATTGTCACAAAAGGCGGCGGATGTTTGATGATGCCCATGCCAGAAGACACCAGACTGATCTTAACCGACGCGCCAACTTTGGGATGACAAAGATGAACAAGATGATGTGGGTGCAGGACAACCTAGGTCACAATTGCCACAGGCTAGCCACTGGAGAGGACACTCCCTAACATGCCGATCAGGATCTCCATCACCATTTAGAAGCTCTAGCCTATCACCTAGCCACCACAACCTGGAAAACTAAAGGGTGCTACCTCCCTTGGAAGTGAGGCCGCTGAAGAGAAAACTCCTCTGCTGTTGACCCCTACAAAATTGATAGGTAACTACGTTGATATCATCATGGATGGCTGACCAGCCCAAGCTCTTGTAGACTCTGGAGCATCATATTCAGTCATTTTGGGGAAGTACCATCACCAGTTGCAGAAAACTATATTCATTGACAACAAAACATCTCTGGTGAAGGTGGCTAATGGAGAATATGTAAAACCTACAGGAAGATGGGTCATTTGTGTTGGTATAAGTGGCCATACACAGCCCTTAGATTTCATCATCTTACAAGAGTGTAATCATGACGTCATTCTCGGATGGGACTTTATGAAAGCTTCTCAGGCAATTATAGATTGCAATCGCTCGAAGATTATGCTAAACAAGATGAGATACTGTGGACAGGAAGATGCGCCATTCCTGCAGTTAGCGCTAGAAAGGTAACTGTCATGTATCGTGCCATGCATCAACCCCTGGATCTTGCAGTGGAAGGTAAGAGCATACCAGTGAAGAATAACTTGGTCATCTCAGCCTCTGTTGTCTTGTTTAAGAACAGATTCAGTGAACTGTGGATAGTTAACTGTTGCCAAGAACTGCAGATCCTTCCAAGATGAATGTGCATAGCAAATGCTGAACCAGACAGCTGAGCATCGTGGAAACCTCTGATGCCGAGCCTGTGGGCGAAATTAGTGCTACCAAGATCTTCTAGCTCAGCTATCACCAGATCGCACTAAGGAACAACAGTATAAGCTACTTGCCGTTATTCAAGAGTTCTCTGAATGCTTGAATCCACAGGTGAAAAGCAAATTAGACAAATCGATGGTGAAGCACTGGATTAGCACTGGAGACCATCAACCAATAAGCCAGAGAGCATACCGTGTGTCAGCAATGGAATGTTGAATAATTTGTGACAAGGTAGAGAAAATGATGAAGAATGACACCATTCAGCCTTTGCAGAGCCCATGGTCACCACCAGTGGTCCTCGTCAGGAAGAAGCATGGCAGTTGGCACTTTTGTGTTGTTTACAGGAAGCTTAATAAGATAACTAAATGGACGTTTCTCCCCTTCCAAGAATTGACAGTACACTAGATTGTCTGAAGGTGGCTAAGTTTTTCTCAACCATGGACATGTACTCGGGATACTGGCAAATTGAAGTAGATGATGCTGATCATGAGAAAACTGCATTCATCACCCCTGGGGGCCTGTATGAGTTTAAGGTAATGCCGTTTGGTTTGTGTAATGCACCAGCAACTTTTGAGTGGATGATGGATAATTTTCTATGTCACCTGAAATGGATGATGACATTATGGTGTTCTCGGAGACATTTTATGAACACACAAAAAGACTGAGGGCCTTTCTTAAGTATCTCCAGCAAGGCAGACTGAAACTTAATCCAAGAAAGTCTCTCTTTGGAGCAAAAGAAATCAGAATACTTGGACAACTTGTGTCAAACGAAGGTGTTCGGCTAGACCCAGAAAAGGTGAGATCTCTAACGGAATTTCCTATTCCTAAAAGTATTAAAGATGTGAGAAGCTTCCTCGGATTATGTTCTTATTACCATCATTTTATCAAAGACTTTTGTATCAAAGCCAGGTCACTCCAACGGTTGTTAAAAGCCGATGCTAAATTTATCTGGGGTGGTGCTCAACAAGATTCTTTTGATGTGCTGCGAAAAGTTCTGACAACTGACCCTGTACTTGGTCTGTATGATGAGAGAGCACCTACAGAATTACACACAGATGCCAGAGGGTACGGGATCACTACTGTTCTGGTGCAAATTTCGGATGGAAAAAGAAGGTTGTAGCTTATGCTTCTAGACACTTACAAAAGCCAAGAGAAACTACTCAACTAAAGACAGAGAATGTCTTGCTGTGATCTGGACCATGTGCAAATTTCAACAGTATCCCTGTGGAAGGCTATTCAAAGTTGTTACAGACCATCATTCACTTTGTTGGTTGACAGGTCTTAAGGATCCAACAGGATGACTCACCAGGTGGGCACTATGTCTTCAAGAGTATGTCATTACCATAGTGTACAAAAGTGGAAGGGAACACCAAGATGTCAACTGTCCCTTAAGAAACCCTGTGCAAGACTGATGTAATGACTGTCTCACTGCACTCCAGGATCTCTCTGCTGAGCTGAATGAGGATGCCGAGATATCTCAAATTATGCTTGCCTTAAATTGGTCAGAGTATGTGAAAGGACAGTTTAAGGTACTTAATGGATCACTTTGTAAGAAAAACTTTGATCTGTTTGGAAAGAGGTGGCTGCCAGCGATTCCTAAACACATGCGCTTAGATGTTCTACAGAAATTGCATGACACACCTGAGGCCGGACATTTGGGATTTATTAAAACATACAGTAGGATCTGCAAGAGATTTTTCTGGCCAGATTTATTTAGGAATGTCAATCACTATGTGTCGCACTGTCGAGAGTGCCAGAGGTGAAAGGCAGTTCCCCAGAAACCACCTGGCTGACTCATACCAATTCCACCAGCCGAAACACCTTTCCAGCATGTTGGGATTGACCTCCTCAGACAATTTCCAACGTCTGCTAGTAGCAATAGATGGATTATTGTTTGCACTGATTATCTGACATGCTATGCCATTACAAAAGCTGTGAAAACAGGCGAAACATTCAAGGTAGCCAAATTCATTGTGGAAGACATTGTATTAAAACACGATGCCCCAAGGACCTTAATTACAGATCAAGGGAAAGTTTTTCAATCGAATCTTCTGACAGAGAGAAACCATCGGTGCAACGTTACTCATCACATGACGACTGCCTACCATCTGCAAACTAACATGCATAATGAATGCCTTAATAAGACCATGGCTGACATGCTATCAATGTTCATCAGTGTTGAGCAGAGCAACTGGGATGATGTGCTACCTTTTGTGACATTTGCCTACAACACCAGCAAACAAGACACCACAGGATTTACGCCATTTCTCCTGGTGCGTGGGTGCTGTGTTTCCATTACATCCTGATGACATGGATGACAACTACATCGGCCAGGTGTTAACCAGATCTGAGGAAGCACAGCAGTTAGCTCGACTCCACATGCTGCAGGCTCAAGAAAATGATTGCCGAAGGTATGAAGCGAGCCAGAGTCCTATTGTCTACCAGCCTGGTGACCTCGTCTTGATCTTCACTCCTGTTTGGAAGGTTGGTCTCTCTGAGAAGCTCCCCAGGTGCTATTTTGGACCTTATAAGGCTGGAAGACAGTTGTCTGATGTTACTTATGAAGTTAAAGATATTGACCCCAACACAAGATGACAAAAGATCAAAGATACAGTCCACATCCTTTGAATGAAGCCCTATAAGTATCCTGCAACCCAGGTAAATTCAAAGCTCCAGCAACAAGCGGAAAGGTGACTTAGAGCATAGCAGCAAAGTAAGTTCTAAGTAGATCACTGCCAGGGCGAACATCAGTCATCAGGAGTTGGAGTATGCAATACCAATGACTCGTTCCCAGACTAGGATGTAACACCGAGATGATGTTCTCTTAAGGAGAGAGCAATGTCACAGAAGAAGCTGAGTAGCACTGTCACTGTGGTGTAGTGGTTATGATACTAGACTGTTGCATGTAGCGTCATGAGTTCGAATCTCACCTGGATTGTACAATTTTAATTTCTATATTCAGTTTGAGGACGTTCTAGAAGTAGCCACAAATATCAAGAATCATTGTACTGGAATGTTCTGTAAATGTATATATACCATACATGTTCTGGCCAGAGGCAGTTTGCTCCACACTCTTGTATGTGCAAGTGCTGCATCAACATTCCTTAAGTGAAGTTAGTGTTCGTCATTCATCTAATTACACCTTCTTCTTAGACACAATATTTATTCGACCACCCTTAACCAGACACACACTTACTGACCACCCATGCCTCCGTGTAAAGTAGCCAAGAGAGGAACTGACAGGACTGTATCTGTCAGCATTGCAACAACCTGATCCATCAGGCAAGGCTACTGGGGGTGTATGACCACCAGCATGAGGTAGTTTAGGTCTTCACTGCAAGTCATCTCCTTGCGGCCACCCATCCAGGTACTTGACAATCCTCCCACAAGAAGTTGACCAATGTGAATGTGGAAATGCACATCTGGTAGGACTCATGCTCTGTTAGGCAGTCTTCTCCGGTTTAGCGAAAGATAATCCCCGAAGTGCAGCCCTCAAGATAACTTGCTTCAATACCTCTTCTTTTTCCTCATTTAGTGCTGGTTGTCTCCCAATTGTTTGGATGTATTTCCCACACTTCATTTTGTACGGTTGATCTAGGAATACCATACAGATCACACCCTTTTCCATACAATAATTTTCCACACTGAGTATTGTCAACAGCTTTACCTAAAAGTTCTGGCTCATAATTACACCGTACTAAAGCATCTTCCCTGCTTTTATAGATTCTTGGTATTTTCCAAAACCACCCCATACAGTACATAATTTTGTAAAAATTGTTGTTGTTTTATAACAGCACACAAAAAAACTTGACAGATTTGTACAGGAATTGTCTCAATACCATAAACCACTGAGCTTATTGACAATTGAATTATACTACTTTCCTATCAGTCTCAATAGTAGAGTGGTTCCACTGTACTGGTTCCACTGTACTTTCAACAATGAGACTGTTCATCATATAGTTACCTAAGTAAATGTTTGACCCAAAATAAAAGTTGTAGAGTGCGATAAATACATCTTGTTCTAAAATAACTGCACCTGGAATTGGAAATGAATGGCAATTCACTGCTATGCAATGGGAAAGAGCAAATGAACCATTCTGTCAGAAATCCACCCCCCCCCCCCCCCCCCCACTTTCCAAAATCACACCATTTGATGGTATTCGCAAAGTCATAAACCTTAAATAAAACTAATAACACTGGCAAACTAACAACTTAAGTGTAATCTAAGCTGCAAGCTTAACTCTTTTGGGTTTGAATCTGAAACCATTTTACCTCAAGAATAGCCCAATCAGTGAAATAAAATTAGTGGGGGGCAGGGGGGGGGGGGGGGAATACTGTGTAGACACACATTTTTGCATGGTCCTAAGATGGAGTGTTCTGAACAACATACTAAAAATTATGACTGGTGGGATGTGAGCATTGGTATGGAACGGGGCATTTAAATATCACTTTCTTATGTTTTTCCCATTTCACTAAAATCGTGGCTTCTAGCAAAAACATTTATCAGTGTAAAGTTAAACAGCAAAAATTTCCTCCAAAAAAGTCCTATTCATTTTTCCCTAGGACCAATAGTTTCCATGTTGCAAGGGATGGAAAGATTGCAGAGTGTCAAAAATATTGTTTTACTGATATAAAATGAATGTTTATCATTAAATGAAGTGAGTTAAAAACAAATATTAAAAGTGTGGACCATGTATAAAAGAATTAGATCTGTATTAGGTGATAAACTGCATTACAGGGGTGTAACAGGGTGGATGGAGGATGGATGTTTGTGGTAGAAGTGCGAGGGAAAATAAGCACTAGTGACACAGTGCAAGGGCTTACCCGGGGGCGTTTTCCTCAAAATACACTAACACTACATGGGATTCAGACACAAGTTATTAATAACACTAATGCAAGAAATGCATAAGAGCAGAATCTAGATAAATCTGTGCACACTGCTAGTACTAGTGTGCAAATTAATTCTTAGTCATCCTCTACACCAGCTGTTGTACTCTTTCTGGAAAAGCAACTTCCTTCACTGTGATCCCCCAGGGGGCTCACAGTTCTTTTGTGAGTTTGTGCATGGCACACCTGGGGCCCCAAGCTACTGCAACCAATGCTTCCTTCCCTGAGAGCATTTCCTTCACCCTGCCCTCCCTCCCTCTCCTAGCTCCTTCTGTAGCCTCCCTCCTTTCCCTCTCTCGGAGTTCTGATTTATGTCAACCTGGCTATCCACGTGATTTTTTGTATACCTCCACTCCAAAATTTCTTCTCTCCAGGGGGCTCACAGTTCTTGCGCAAGTTTGTGCATGGCTCACACGGGGCCCTGAGCCATTGTAGCTCCTTTTTCCTTCTCCCTGCCCCCTCCCTCCCTATCCCCATTCCTTCCCTGTTGCCACCTCCTTCCCCTCTCTTGGTGTTCTGCTTTATGTAGACCTGACTATTCCACAGGTTTCCTGTATTGGATGCAATTTTGTGCCTTTTGCCTGTTCTTTCACCCTTTTGGCATTTCGGTCCCCACTTGAGGTTTGACCTCCCCTTCAAAATTTCCTGATTTTAGTGTGACCCATATGGAGAAGAACTCCCTCCCTAGCATCTATGGTGTGGATTCCTCTCCCCTCTCCCTTCCCCACTGTAGCCCTCTTCTACCCTGCTAGGTCACCAGCATGTGTAGCCAGTCCATGTGGTGGGGCTGTTACATACCCATATGGCTGAGCCCCCTGACAACATAGGGATCACATTACTAATACCTGAACTGTCCCTCCCCGTGTATGCCAAGCAGTGGTTGCTTGTCGTCTTGAAGTATCGGGACTCCCAGCAACAGCTGCTGCCAGACGGCTCTTGTTGTGGCTGGGTGGTGCCCATGGGGAGAGCCTCTGGTCGGAGTGGGTGGTATCAGGGCGGATGCTTGGTGCATGAAATGTATCAAGCTGCAAAACTCTGGCCATTTTCACGTGGCCATCTGTTTGAATGGTGGAGAATCCATAAATGCTGTCTTGTATGAGCTGGCAGCCTTCCCCTCCCTGGCTACACCATGAGAGGAGGGCCAGACTCGCCGTCTTGGGCTGAAACCTTTTCCCCCATCATCTCGTCTGTACTAGGACAGATGGGGACACATTCACCGCCACAAAGCCATTGTTTTTCATGGAAAATATCGAGGACAAGTTTGGTGACGTGAAGTCTCTTAGTAAGATGCTTTCGGGCTCCCTGTTGAATAAAGCTTTTTTTCCACACAATCCGTAGCTCATCATGCCTGTGATCATCTTTGCTATGTCCCAGTGCCTATACTCTTCACCAATCTCTGAATATGGTCCAGGGAGTCATTTTTCATAGGGACCTCACCCTGCAAATTGATGAGGAACTCCAGGCTATCTGGAGCGGCATGGCGTTCATTTTGTCCGACATGTGCAGAAGGGTCGCAAGGACAACTGCACCGATACTGGCACCTTCATCCTGGCTTTTTGAGGGGGTACCCTCCAAAGAAGGTCAAGGTTATGTGCTACAGATGTGACATGAAGCCGTACATCCCTCCACCTATGCGGTGCTTTCGGTGCTTGCGTTTTGGGCGTATGTACAGCGGACCCTTTGTGTGGTGACTGTGGCCACCCCATCCATAAGGGAAGCCCGTGTGTTCTGCCACCTGTTTGTGTTAATTGTGCTCACTGCCACTCCCCTTGCTCACCAGATTGCCCGGATTATAAAAGAGAAAAGAAGATACAAGAATATAAGTCCCTGGATCGCCTGTCTTACACTGAGGCTCACCAAAAGTATGAGAGACTCGATCCAGTGTCACTATCTTCAACTTTTGTCTCTGTTTCTTCCTTTCCTCCTCCTCCTCCTCCTCCTCCTCCTCCTCCTCCCTCGTCCTTACCCCAGCCCAGTCCCACTCTCCCCTCCACCTCCCCTGCTGTTACCATGACCTCCTGTCAGGGAGTCGCCCCGCACCCCAGCTGAAGAAGTGCCCCCCTTCTTCAGCATCTGCCAGTGATTGGGTTCCATCCCAGGAACCCTCTCCCCAGTGTGTCTCAGGCCAGAAGACTGTTACCACAACTCGGCCATGAGGCACACCATCTGTGGGCCCCAAGGTCACCCGCTCTCTTTCAGTTCCCGATCTTGCAGACACCTGTACACTCCGTGTCCTGGCGTCCTCCACCTCAGAAAGAGAAGAAGAAGAAGAAGAAGAAGAAGAAGAATCCCAAGACAATGCATTCCTGGTGCCCCTGGAGGTACCAACTCCCCTCTCGCAACCTGAATCTGACATCTTATTTATGTGAGACCTGAGTTTCTCCTGGCGTATACAACTTTCAAATAACTTCCGGGAATTCAGCCAGGTAACACTTTCAGCGACCACCAACATTTTGGCGGGAGAACACCCTGCCATTTTCAAGGCAAACTGCAATGGACAGGCGGCGTACATGCAAATTTAATACCTCGGTTCTCGGACAGAAGCAGGAAAGACCACACACACACACACACACACACACACACACACACACACACACACACACACACACACACACACACACGGTTGCTCACTAATTTAATCTCAACTGCCTCCCTAATGACACTGTCCCAATAGCTGGACGTGCATGCCAATATCTCGGTGTTATTATACAACATGGGGTGACCAGTATCCAAGCAATGTTCGGCAATAGCAGATCTATTTGGCTGCTGTAATCATGTGTGCTGTTTATGCTCAGTACATTTGTCCTCCACGGTCCTGATAGTTTGACCAATATATGCCATGCCGCAGCTACAAGGAATACGATATACACCCACCTTACGCAGTCCAAGATCATCCTTAATGGAACTCAAAAGTGCTCTAATTTTAGATGGAGATCGGAAAACACATTTCACATCGTATTTCCGTAAAATACGACTGATCTTATTGGATGTATTTCCTATGTAAGGCAAAAAGGCAGTAGACTTAGGTGTTGACTCAGAATTATCATCAATCACCCGATGTACAGTTGGTCGATAGCGCAACGCACGTTCAATCTGTCTATCACTATAACCATTTTGACGAAATGTAACTTCAAGATGG
This sequence comes from Schistocerca serialis cubense, assembly GCF_023864345.2. Classification (NCBI taxonomy): domain Eukaryota; kingdom Metazoa; phylum Arthropoda; class Insecta; order Orthoptera; family Acrididae; genus Schistocerca; species Schistocerca serialis. The sequence goes on from NC_064643.1 coordinate 408,935,549, forward strand.
GACAGCTCAGCTGGCAAAGTCTCAGCGTCAGAAATGACATGTGCCCTGTGTACCAAGGTATGAAGTACCCCTTCACGCTGAGCCGAATGGTGACAACTATTAGCTTGTAAGTACAAGTCGGTGTGAGTACGTTTCCTGTAGACTGCATGTCCCAATGATCCATCATCCTTCCTCCTAACCAACTCGTTGAGAAAGGGAAGGCAACCATCCTCTTCCACCTCCATCGTAAAACGAATGTTCGGGTGGATCGAGTTCAGATGTTCTAGAAAGACATTTAAATTTTCCCTACCGTGAGGCCAAACAATGAAGGTATCGTCAACGTATCTAAAACCCGCCTGTTTCTTTAGATACAGATTGAACGTGCGTTGCACTATCGACCAACTGTACATCGGGTGATTGATGATAATTCTGAGTCAACACCTAAGTCTACTGCCTTTTTGCCTTACATAGGAAACACGTCCAATAAGATCAGTCATATTTTACGGAAATACGATGTGAAATGTGTTTTCCGACCTCCATCTAAAATTAGAGCACTTTTGAGTTCCGTTAAGGATGATCTTGGACTGCGTAAGGTGGGTGTATATCGTATTCCTTGTAGCTGCGGCATGGCATATATTGGTCAAACTATCAGGACCGTGGAGGACAGACGTACTGACCATAAACAGCACACATGATTACAGCAGCCAAATAGATCTGCTATTGCCGAACATTGCTTGGATACTGGTCACCCCATGTTATATAATAACACCGAGATATTGGCATGCACGTCCAGCCATTGGGACAGTGTCATTAGGGAGGCAGTTGAGATTAAATTAGCAAGCAACCTCGTTAACAGGGATGGAGGTTTCTGTTTAAACTCTGTTTGGAATCCAGCTCTCTCCCTTGTCAAAAAACGGAGGAACAGAGTCAATGCTGCCTCACCTGCGAATTCATAGTCTCGTGTGTGTGTGTGTGTGTGTGTGTGTGTGTGTGTGTGTGTGTGTGTGTGTGTGCAGCAACTCCCATCCCCATTCTCCTCCTTGGGGATTTCAATGCCCAACATCCACTGAGGGGGAGTTTCACATCAACAGGTCGGGGTATCCTAATTGACCAACTTATCACAGACTTCGATTTGTGTCTCCTCAATGATGGTTACCCTACACACTTCAGTGCCACTCATGGCACCTTCTCTGCTATCGATCTAGCGATCTCCTCCCCTGCCCTCGTGGCTTCCCTACATTGGTCATCCCATGATCACATTTGTGACAGTGACCACTTCCCAGTGACACTATCATTCCCCTGCTGCCACCAGGTATACAGGCCCCCATGTTGGGTATTCCACAGGGCCAGTTGGCCCTTATACATGTCTGCTGTCCGCTTTGACACCTCCCTCTCAAATTCTATTGATGTAGTCATGCAAGGCATCTCTGCTGCTCTTCTTCATGCTGCTGTCACTGCTGTACCCCTGTCCACAGGGCCCCCTCATCGTTGGCCAGTACCGTGGTGGACCAAGAACGTTGCAGTCACTGTCCAGGACTGCTGACAGGCGCTGCAGCAATTTAAGCGACACCCCTCCCAGACCAACCTCCTCGCTTTTAAATGTCTTCATGCTAAGGCGCATTACATTATTAAGTGGAATAAAAAGGAATTCTGGGAGCACTATGGTCCCTCTCTGGGGACATATGCCTCTTTATCACAGGTTTGGTCAAAGGTCCATATCATTCTGGGCCGCCAGCAACAGTCAAGTGTCAAGGGTCTGAACATCCAAGGAGCTCTGTGAACTGATCCGTTGGTCCTCGCAGAACACCTTGTGACATACTTTGTGATGGCATCGTTATCCACTTCCTACCCTCTTGCCTTTCTCCAGCAGAAATGCAGAGTTGAACAGCCCCCCCCCCCCCTCCATTTCATCCTGCACCATGTTGATCACTACAATGCTCCTTTCACTGAGTGGCAATTGGTGCAGGTTCTTAGCTCTTCACAAGACATAGTCACAGGGCCAAACTCCATTCACAATCAGATGATTCAACACAATCAGATGAGGCAACAGCTCCTCAGGGTCTTTAATCACATCTGGGTCATAAGTGCTTTTCCATCACAATGGTGAGACATTATAGTTATCCCCATCCTTACGCCCATGAAAATCCAATTAGCCTTACAAATGTGCTTTGTAAACTGTTTGAAAGGATGGTCAACTCCAGATTATGTTGGGTACTCAAATCTCAGGGCCTTTTGTCTCCTTAATCAGTGTGGCTTCCAGGCAAGGCAATCTCCAACTGACCATTTACTCCCATTGGAATCAGCCATCCAACAGGCTTTTACTCATTGCCGGCACCTTGTCACAGTGTTCTTTGACCTTCATAAGGTGTATGACATGGGTTGACACCATCACATTTTAGTTACCATCCATGATGGGCTTCTGTGGTCCCCTTCTGATTTTTATCCATGCATTTTTATCTTACCAGCTCTTCCAGGTTCGAGTTGGCGCTTCAGTCAGCACCCCTCATGTTCAGTAGAATGTTATCCCACAGGGTTCTGGGCTAAGTGTCATGCTCTTCCTCATTGCCATAAGTGGGCTTGTGACCTATGTTGGGCCTCTGGTTACCCCAGCATTGTGTTGACGATTTTTGCATCTGGTGCAGCTCCCACTTGATTGTGTCATTGTGTCTGCTGAGCACTAGCTCTACGTGGGCCACCACCCATGGCTTCCAGTTTTCCTCCTCCAAAATGCAGGTTATGCATTTTTGTTGCTGACCCACAGTACACTCTGATCCAGAACTTCATTTAGGCAACCAGCTCCTTGATGATGTAACACAGTCTGGATCTTGATAACAAGCTGACATGGCTGCCCCACATTTGCCACCTAAAGACCACATGCATGTGGAAGCTTAATGCTCTCCACCTACTGGCCCACACATCTTTGGGTGTGGACCATTCCACTCTTCTCCATCTTTACCATGCTATGGTTTTGTCCAGACTGTATTATGGTAGTCAGATTTATGGCTCAGCAGCTCCTTCCACTGTGAAACTCCTTGGCCCTGTCCATCATTGTGAGGTGTGTCTGGCTATTGGTGCCTTTCGCACTAATCCTGTTGATAGTCTCCTCAAAGAAGCAGGGATCCCCACCCTACACATCCGATGGAGCCAACTCCTTGTTTCTTACACAGTCACTATTCACAAATTCCCTGACCATCCTGTGTAGCCTGTGCTCTTTGCCAATGAGGTATGTCTCCCTCCTATCATCCGCCCATGGGTGGGATTGCCAGTTGCCATGTGTCTCATTACCCTCTGCCATGATCTCCATCTGCACTCACTGGACTGCGCCCCATGTCTTTCTGCCAATACCACTCCTTCAGCGGTGCCTAGACCGCCGATTAGGACCGCTTTCTTCCAGGGTCTAAGGTCTCTGTTGCTCCTATGGTTTACCGGCATCTTGTATGTTCCATCCTTGTAGAGTTCCCTCTCTTTGCCCAACAGTGGAATGCCATCTGGAGCGCTACTGCTCATAGTAATAAACTCTGCACAATCAAAGAGTCTACTGCAGTTTGGGGCACTTCTTTCCACCTCTCTCAAAAGGAGTCCACTGCTTTATGTTGTTTATGTATTGGCCATACCTGGCTCACTCGTTGTTTCCTCCTATGTAATCACCCGCCCCCACAATGTGGTTGTGGTGCCTGTCTGACGATATCTCACATATTCGTGGCATGTCCCCTTCTTTCAACCCTTCATGCTAATTATAGTCCTCCTGCTTCCTTAAATGTAATATTAGTGGATGATCCATGGATGGTTGACCTGGTCCTTGGTTTCCTCCATGAAAGTGATTTTGATTTCCAGATATAAGGTTCTCCTTTAGTCTTGGAGCAGGAGGGGGTTGGTTGTGATTGGGTCTCCTCTTGCTATCTTTATGGTCTGTGGCCCCATGACTGCCCCTCCCCCCCCCCCCCTTTTTCCAGTTTTTAGATTGTCTCATCTTTTATGCTTATACTGTGTATGTTTAATGTTCATTCTTTTATAATTTGACTCCTCTGACTGAATCCATTCATTTTTTAGCAGACTCACTTATGTAACCCCCCCCCCCCCTTGGAATTGTGAGACTGATGACCTCACCATTTGATTCCATACTCTATCAATCAATCAATCTACATTTCTTGTTTTTAGTGTGAGTCATTAGGGGAAGAACTCCTTCCCTAGCATCTGTGGTGTGGATTCCTCTCCCCTCTCCCCTCTCCCTTCTTCTCCCCCTTCCCCACTGTAGCCTCCTTCCACCCTACTAAGTCACCACCACCGGTCTGTGCAGTGGGCTGTTATGTATCCATATGGCTAAGCCCCCTGACAACACATCAATCACACTACTGACACTTCAGCTGTTCCCTCCCCATATATGCTAAGGAGTGATTACTTACCTTCTTGGAGCATTGGAATTCTTGGCAATGGCCGCCATGCCAGATGGCCCTTGCTGTGGCTGGGTGGCGCCAATGGGTAGAGCCCTCATCAGAGTAGATGGTATCAGGGTGGATACTTGGAGCATGAAGTGTATCAAGCTGCAACAATTTGGCAGTTCTCAAATGGCCATCCCTTTGAATGATAAGGCCCCACTGGTGCCAACAGAGGTGCCTTCTCCTCCTTCAAAACCTAAGTCTGACATCTTATTTATGGATGTCACCCAATCCTTGTCGGTAATGACTACTGATGGAGTAACATGACCACCTCTTGGCTGCTTTGTGTCTAACCTGGACTTTCACCACTCAATTATCCAGTGGAATTACAATAGATACTATCGTCACCTACCAGAAACTCAATGTCTTGTGTCGTCCTATTATGCATTCTGTCCTGTTCTTCAAGAAATGTATTTCTGTGATGACCACTCTCCAACATTTCGTGTTTATTGGGCATTCTGTCAGAACCATGCTGGACCCTGGGTAGCATCCAGTGGAGTCTGTACTTTGGTTCACTCTGATATCATTAGTGACTGGATCCCTCTACATACCAACTTCAAAGCAATTGTGGATTGAGTGCAAACCGCTCTTGCAATTACAATTTGCAGTATCTACCTCCCTCCAGGTATGCCACTTCCTTATGTTACACTGTCTACCTTAATCCAGCAACTCTCACTCCTGTTTATCATTCTTTGGAACCTTAATGCCCACCACCTACTGTGTGGGAGTGTCACTTTAATGGGTAGGGGTATCCTAATTGACCAACTCATCACAGATCTCGATTTTTGTCTCCTCAGTGATGGTTCCACTACCTACTTCAGTGCCACTCCACCTTCTCTGCTATCAATCTCATGATCTCCTCCACTGCCCTCATACCTTTCCTACATTGGTCATCCAATGACGACATTTGTGACAGTAACCACTTTCTGGTGATTCTATCATTTCCTTGCTGATGCCAGGCAGACAGCCCCTCACTTTGGCCATTCTGCAGTGCCAATTGGTCTTTATATACACTTGCTATGCACTTTGACACCTCTCTCTCGAATTCCATTGATGTAGTGGTGCAAGGCGTCTCTGCCACTATTCTTCATGCTGCTGGTGCTGCTGTCCCCATATCCACAGGTTCCCCTCATCATTGACCAGTGACATGGTGGACCAAAGATATTGCAGTTGCTGTCCATGACTGCCACCAAGCGCTGAAGTGATTTAAATGACACCCTTCACAGACCAACCTCCACACTTTTAAGCATATCCTTGGTATAAAGCTCACTACCTTAAGTGGAGTAATAAGGAATGCTGGGAGCGCTATGTTTCCTCCCTGGGGACATATTCCTCTTCATCACAGGTTTGGTCCAAGCTCCATAGCCGTCTGGGCTGTCAGTGACTGTCAGCTGTCGAGGGGTCTTAACCTCCAAGGTGCTCTGTGCACTGATCCATCGGTCCTTGCAGAACATCTCGTGACACACCTTGTGATAGTGTCGGCATCCTCTTCCTATCCTGCTACCCCTCTCCAGTAGAAATGCAGATCTGAACAGACCCCCCTCTGTTTCATTCCACACCACCCTGAGCCCTATAATGAATTCTTCACTGGATGGGAATAGTTGCAGGCTCTTAGTTCTTCACGATACATGGCCCCAGGCCCAGATTCCATCCACTACCAGATGATCCAACACTTGGACGTTCCCCAGAGGCAACATCTCCTCAGGGTCTTCAACTGTATTTGGCTCACAGGTGCTTTTCTATCACAGTGGCAATACACTATAGTTGTCACCATCTGTAAGCTTGGGAAGACCCCATTTTCTCGTGACACATACCACCCAATTAGCCTGACAAATGTACTTCGTAAACTGCTCGAAAGGATGCTCAGCTTCAGATTATGTTGGGTACTCAAATCTCAGGGCCTTTTGTCCCTGTATCAGTGTGGCTTCTGGGCAGGATCTCCAACTGACCATTTACTCTGATAGGAATCAGCCATCTGACAGGCTTTTATGAACTGCCAGCACATTGTCGCAATCTTCTTTGACCTGCATAAGGCGTATGACACGGCTTGGTGCCATCACATTTTAGTTACCTTCCATGACCGGAGCTTCCGTGGTCCACTTCAGATTTTTATCCACAATGTGGTTGTGTAGCCAGACTGATGGTATCCCACATACAAGTGGAATGTCCCCTCCTTTTGACCCTTCAAGCAAATGTCTTCTTGATTCCTTAAATTTAATATTAGCAGATGATTCATGGCTGGTTGAACTGGTCCTCAGTTCCCTCCATGAAAATGGTTATTATTTTCAGGTATAAGGTTCTACTTCAGTTTTGGAGCAGGGGCAGGTTGGTTGTCGTTGAAACCCCTTTTCCAGTCTTCTCGGTCTATGACCCCATGACTGCCCCTTTCTTCCAGTTTTTAGATTTGGTCTCACCTATTATGCCTTTTACTGTGTTTGTTTAATGTTTATTATTTTATAATTTGACTTCTCTGACTGGATCCATCCACTTTTAGCAGACCCTCTTTCTTCTGTGACTACTAGTAACTCATATAATGCTCAGTTGGGTTAAATTTTGGTGAATAAGATGAAATTAGGATACGTCTGACATTATATTCTTCTTCAAATTTCTTCCAGAACTTTGAAGTAAACTGACTCCCATTGTCTGATAAAATTGGTTTTGGTATACCCACTTTAATAAAGTAGGCTTTCACAAATTTGGTTGCTATTTTCTTGCTAGTTGCTTTCTTTAAAGGATAAAATTTTACATATTTTGAAAATAAGTCCACAATAACAAAAATATACTGAAACCCTCCTTTAGCTCTCTGAAGTTGGACATACAAGTCTATTCCCACTAAATCCAACTGTTTATGAGGTATTAATATAATAGAGGGAAACATTCCACGTGGTAAAAATATATCTAAAAACAAAGATGATGTGACTTACCAAACGAAAGTGCTGGCAGGTCGATAGACACACAAACAAACACAAACATACACACAAAATTCAAGCTTTTGCAACAAACTGTTGCCTCATCAGGAAAGAGGGAAGGAGAGGGAAAGACGAAAGGATGTGGGTTTTAAGGGAGAGGGTAAGGAGTCATTCCAATCCCAGGAGCGGAAAGACTTACCTTAGGGGGAAAAAAGGACGGGTATACACTCGCTCGCGCTCGCGTGCGCGCCCACACACACACACACACACACACACACACACACACACACACACACACACACACACACACACACACACACACACACACAGACATATTTAAAGACCAATATGTCTGCTTGTGTCTGTATATGTGTGGATGGATATGTGTGTGTGTGTGCGCGAGTGTATACCCGTCATTTTTTCCCCCTAAGGTAAGTCTTTCCGCTCCCGGGTTTGGAATGACTCCTTACCCTCTCCCTTAAAACCCACATCCTTTCGTCTTTCCCTCTCCTTTCCTCTTCCCTGATGAGGCAACAGTTTGTTGCGAAAGCTTGAATTTTGTGTGTGTGTTTTTGTTTGTTTGTGTGTCGATCGACCTGCCAGCGCTTTCGTTTGGTAAGTCAAATCATCTTTGTTTACGAGGTATCACATTTTGTAAAAGACCCTTGTTGGTTTTGTTACTAACTTTTGTTCTTTGACATCCATCACAACTGGTAAGTAAAGTCCTAACCCTCCTAGACATATTATGAAAATATATACATTCTTGGATTTTCTGAATACATTTCAATGCACCACAGTGTCTGAAACTTTCATGTGTATATTTTATCAAAGTATTGATGTGAGAATCTGGCCAGCAAACTCTTCATACATCACTGTCCGGGTTGTGTCTATAAAACAGAATGCCTTTGAAGACTTGGTAGTACAATTGTACCTTCTCATGACCTGTCTTCCCTAAATAACTTCTAACAAGCTTCCAATGATCACCACCATTTTGGTATCTTCTCAATTTATTACAGATTTTCCTGATTTCATTTTCTTCTTTCGCATCTTTAAAGTACATAATTTTCAAATTCTTTCCTTGACTATAATTTTCATTATCATTTACATTTCCCACTGGCATTCTTGACTGAGCATCAGCAATTACATTTTCCTTTCCTTTTATGAAATGAACAGTATATCTGAACTGCTCTAAGAACATTGACCACCTGGTAATTCTCCCATGATACCATTTGCATTCCTGTATGTAAGTTAATGCTTTATAATCTGTATAGACTTTGACTTCATGCCCAAACAAATAATTTTTAAATTTTTTGAATCCCTTTTCTGTAATCATATAATTTCTCTCATGTTGTTGTAAGGTTCTACTTACAAACACTATAGAATGATGTACTATTTTCCCATTGATTTCCTTTTCTTGGAACAAATTTACCTCCAAGTCATAATCACAACTGTCAGTCATCAACCAAAATGGTAATGATAAATCAAGCCTATAAAGGATTTCACTTTCTATAAACTCTTTCTTGATTTCCTCAAAAGCTAATTGACATTCATCAGACCAACCCCACACTGCATTTTTTCTTACCAGGGTATTTAAATACGGTACATTAAGTGTCTGTGTTTTCACATATTTACGATAAAAGTTCACTGATCCAAAATATGACTTCAAATCTTTTTTATTCATGGGTTTTGGGAATTTTGCAATGGCCTCAATGTTTTCTCCATCAGGCAAAATCCCTTTTTCACTTATGCAATGACCAAGAAATTTTATTGTTTCATTGCAAATTTACATTTTACTAATTTTAGTGTCATACCCCCCTGTCTCATTTTCTCTCCAATTTCCTTTAAAGGTCTTGCTTGATGCTAAAATGTCATGATTAATTTTTCCAAGATTTCTTTACCTAAAACAAAGTCTAATCCCCTAATGAATTCTGCTACAGATACATTTAAACCAAATGGTACAACACAGTGCTGAAAACTTTTTCCATTAAACAAAAATGCAGTGTACTTTCTAGACTATCTCTCCAGTTCAATCTGATGAAACCCAGAAGTTAAGTCAAGGCTAGTGATATACCTTACAGTTTCAAAATTGTTAAGCAGTTCATCTATGCTTTCAGGACAGTCAGTTTCTCTATTTAGATGTCTTGAATCAAGAACTAATCAGATACCTCCATCCCATTTTGAAACCACTGTTACTGTATGAACTACAACTTCTTTCTATTAATTTCCACTTTTCCATTTTCTGAAGCTCTCTTTCCACTTCTTTTCTTTTGCAGATGGGAATAGCATATGGTTTAATGAAGAATGGAACACGCACTTTTAATTTTAGTTTACATCAATACCCTTTTGCTCTCCCAGGTTTTACATCAAATGTATCATTATAATCCCACAAAAAATTCTGTTCTCTACATTAAGGCTTTAAGTTTCAGACATTTTTTTAGCTACAACTTCACTGTAGGAGTCAATTAATGATTTAATACAAAATTCTTCCCCTTCCTCACAATAACCAGCTCTGTTAGTCTCTTGCAACCCCCCCCCCCCCCCCCCCCCTTATTAGATTACTTTGGCCATGATCTTCCATTACAATATTAGCTTCCCCATGAATTCCACTCTTTGGTTCAACAAATGTTATTTTCATAAGTCAGACCCAGATAAAATTTACTTTTGCCTTAACTATCCAGTTCATGCCCAATACCAAGTTTTCATTCAGATCATCAACCACTAAACATCCTTGTACAAATTGCACATCATTAATTTTAAATTCTAGTAAGACTTGTCTGGTAATTAATTTACTACTTTTTCCTGTTGCACCTTTTACCCTACCCCTGTTACTGGAAATTCTGTGAAATTCTCACTATTTTTAATCCTATCTCTCAGTTTCTTTGATAATCCTGTAATTGGGCTACCTGTGTCCAGAAGACAGCTTCTTACCCAATCAGAAATCTGTCCTACAATATATGGACTTCCAAGTTCTTTGCCAATTTCATTGACTTCATTTTCAAATAATAGATCCTCTTCTATATCCTGGAAATTCACCCCTTCGTCACAATCATGGCTTTCTTCTACTGTTTCTACACACCCACTGAATATTTTTCTATTAGATGACTGTTTTAGATTTTCAAAACAACTTTCCTTCCCTAAATAAACATTTTGACAGATTTCATTTGTGATTTTAAACCTTTGGTCACTATGGTTACATTTGTTATCATAGTCACTCCTACCAGTACTATCACTATTTTATCACTGATCAAATTTTCTCTCTCATTTTCATTAATACATTCAGATACAATATCACTAACATCTACTGGCAAAATTAAACTGTCAACTACTTTTCTACTTGTTTCAAAATCATCACTCAAGCTTACATCAGAGTTTGCAGAATCATTCAGTATACAATCATCAACCTTAACTTCTGCATAAACCATTCCATCCAATTCTGTGAGCAATACAGTATCATCAACCTAATCATCAGAAACATTATCATTACACTTAATATCTCTCTCAACACTAAATTCATTTCCATCTTCACACACTTCTTCAAATACACCAACTTCAACACTATGATCCTTTTGTTCTACAACATCATCTTTTTCCTGTTTATTGCATACTGAAATTTTATGTGGAATAACACTGTCATCTTCACTTTCATGCATATGACACCAGTATCAGTTCTTTCACTCATTTCACAATCACTCAACATGTTCACTAAACCATACTCATCAGATCTGTTCTCATCGCTATCAGTAACTACTATTACATTACTACTATCAAAGAAACTTGTCGAAATGTTTTCCTCTATTTTAAATTCAGATTTTGTTTTCCTTTTTTGTTCATGTTTATTCTCAGATAAAAAATTCTCCCAAAATTACCTATAAAAATTTGTTCTGTTCACTTCAGGTTGTCTTCTGGATACATAGTTTTGGTATGCCCTATTTGCTCTACCCCTTCCCTTTCTGAAATCACCACAATGTGCCTGATTATAAACACTATTTCTATTTGCCTCACTCCGCCAGGCTCGGAAAGAGGCAGGCCTTAGTTTCCCGGACCATTCCTTCTGTTATCAAAATTGTTACCATCATTTCCTTGACTTTGTCCCCAATGCCTATTTCTTGGATCAAAATTTCTGTTCTCTGGTCTCTGCCTATCATTTCTTTCCCCATTTCTTCTGTTGCCATTTCTGAATCTACTGTTCCCTTGGTACTCTCCCCTATAATTTTCATTTCTAAAATCTCCTCTCCTATCCCTATGTTCAAAATGATCATTGAACACTTTGTTGTTACTATTTCTACTGTCGTCTTGCCTGTCATTATACCTTTCATCTCTTTCCCAGCCTAATCTGTCACCATATCTCAAAAATTCCTCAATAGTGTCACGAGGCCCATAGACCAGAATCCACTGTACACTTTGTGGCAAATGTCTTTTCAAAGCATCAATTTGAATCATCTCATCTAATGGATTATCTAAATGCGCTAATGTTTTTAACTACTGTTCACAAAATGTTTTCATTCGACCACTACCTTGCTTGAAATTTGGACCATTTAAGAAATTGGACTTCATTCTGGCTTGTCTAGTTTCCAACCAAAATTTATTCATAAAAGCATGTTCAATTTCACAAAAAGTCATGTCAGGTTTGATTGTCTGGTTAGCCCACAAGATAGCCTCACCATCCAAGAATTTTTTAATTAATTTAATTTTTAAATTGTCACTCATCCTACTTTCAAAATTGTCTTTAATTTGAAACAAAGTCAACAGGGTGTATACTTCCTTCCCTGAAAAGGTTTTGATATTGATATTATTCCAAATTAACTGTAGTTGCTGAAAGATTTTATAGTAACAGTGACCTCAATTTCCTGAATTTTTGAAATGAAATTTGAAATTCGCCCTAAACAAGTACCTACATCTTCTTTTAGTTCTGTAAAATTATCATTCACAATTTTGGTAAAGTTTTGTATACTTTTATCTGTCTCAGTAAATTTTTTCACAACTTCTTTGTTAAACATTTTTAAATGTTCAAATTCTAAGGTTGCAAATTTTTTGAAATTATCATCTTTTCTTCCTACAGACTATAACCCTTCTTCAAAATTCTGCTGTTCTTGTTTTAAAGCAGCAATTTCCTCCTCTATAACTGACACTTTTTTGGTGTTTTTGTCTACTTGTACCCAACATTTTTCTAAGCTATCGTTTGTTTCACGTATTTGGTTCCCATGTCCATTTCTCTTCAATAGAGTCAAGTTTTTGATGGAGAGAAATTTTATGTTCGTCAATCGACTTTATCTGTTCCTCCATTAACTGAACTAATCTATCCAGAACAGACGCACTTGACTCGAACCCACAAAAAGGTGAACATTCACTTACATTATTGTGGTCACTGTTCTCCCCAATTCCATTGTTTCAATTAACTACATTACTTTCATCGTGGATTGATCAGCAAATACTTGTCATTATCAGTTATTTCCTCCCCACTAACATTTGCACCATCCTGATTATTTACAACAACCCCACTGTCTTCTATATTAACAAAGCTAGCAAAAAATTTTCAAACAAGTAACAAAAAGAATCAAGTTAAATTTGTACTTATAGTACTTTTCTTCTTCTGTACTTTTTGATTATTCCAGTTTACCTCATTTTCGTCATTTCTCATTAGTTCTTCATATCATAGTGCTACTGATTACCATCTCGTTGTTTTCCTCATGCAATCCTCAAATACAATATAGAATTACAAACTTTTTTCTGAAACAAAATGTAAGATTAATTTACAGAATCATGACATATCCCATCTCCTCCACCACATGTGAAATTATTATTAAAATTCTTATAATTTAGTGGGGTGTACTCATCCAACTGCTTTTTATCTGCTGCTCCCTCAAGCACTGTGTTCCTTTATGTCCACTGTAACTTGGTTTTTACACCAAGAATGAAGAATACAAACATTATGTTTCAGAATCCTTTATTCTATATCATGTCATAATTATGGTGTTACTTTGCAAAAATACTGACATGCTTACAACACTGACATACATCTTACTCAAGCAGTTACACGCTTCTTGCACATCATCTTATAAGACACTGCCGTCCAATGCCAACAAGGCTGCCCCTTTATATACAAATCCGAACAATCCTTGGTATTGTTATAAAGGGTTTTTTAATAAAATTACAATTAAAACTGTTGCCTCAAAATTAATGACATAATTCAACAGTTACATGGCTCTTATAGAGCAAATACATTTATCGATTTCCAAGCATTCAATGTTTTAGATATGTTCAAATACTCAAATATTAAGTATTAACAATACTTTTACTATTTTTATAAAATGCAAAAGATACATGGTTCAGAAAATATTCCTATAAATGTATATGTTTCCAAGTCTCACATTGAATGTGGCAAAATAGGTCTTTTATTTATTATTGACAAAACAGCTAAAGGACTGCCTATGTTTACATGCCACTTATAACATTTTCACTAATTACATTTTAATTTTCTAATCAATTTTGATTCTCTGTTGGTTTTTCATTTAAATACCACAGACTTTAATTGAGATACTGTTTTAACACAAATCCATCTCAGTTTCAAAGAAATGACTGACCATTGTACTTGATCATTTGTTCCAGATTTCACCTAATTACGTTAATCCTAAATATTTCTACCAATTACAGGACTTATGTACTTCAATACAATTATAATTTAGTAACTAGTTTCATTGTAACAATTTTAAAAGTATAGGTTTACCTATATCAATATCTTTTGTTTACATCAGTGATTCCTGTTTATTTCAAACTGTATCAAAAAATACGTGGTTTAAATGGGTTTCAATGGACTGTTACATCTTAATGTGAATGAGACTGATTGTCTGGGAATGCACCGAATAAGATTTAAAAACCTTCAAGCTTAAAATTGGAAAATATGTTGATATCCAAGACAGAGATTACTGGTAAAACATTGTGAAAGAGTTAATGAGAGCAAAAAGATAATTGCATTTTATGTGATGGAGGTGGGAGGGGAGGTGAAAAGATATTAAAAAACCCAAAGGGAGTGAAAAAAGGATTATTTACTGTGAAGACATGCTGAGACTGAAGAAATTAACATAAATTAAGGCCAGGTGAGTGGCAAGAACCAAGGACATGTTGCACCTGTTCCCACCTGCAGAGTTCTGAGAAACTGGTGTCTGCAGGAAGAATCCAGGTGGCAAGTGGGGTGAAATGGGCAACGAGGTCACAGCTGTCATTTTGTAGAGCATGCTTTGCAACAGGACACTGTATGTTGCCAGTATACACACCTCTGCCTATGCCCATTCATCCTAACCGATAACTTAGTGGTAGTCATGCCAATGTAAATAGGGTGTATATTACCCCGGGACAACTGAGAAATCCAGAAAATCCTAGAAATTTTTTCATCCAGAAAAAACCCAAGAATGTTTTTTTTAGAATTCTGAGAATTTTTGTTTGTTTTGTTCTCAGTTAAATTTTTGTAATTTTGGCTGGTGAGAACTGACACACTAACGAAGAATTTTACTTTTCAATGAGTGTGGCATCATAACTGTTTACATTTCTAACAGGCCAAGGGCATTGTGAATGGTTGTTTGGGAAGTGTTACTTTCAATGTAAATTCCCTTTCACGCAAGAAGAATTATGTCAGGTGTGGCAATGTGTGATAAATTTCTTAAATCATGGAATGTTTGACCTTCAACCAAAACTTAACAGTTTGAGGACCAGGCACTCAGAAAAATTTTGGGCCCAGAGGATGAGCCATTTATGCCATTATTAAAAATTTTACTGCCACATTTGTGTTTGATATATCTTAAAGGGTAACACACGCTTACAAAAAAAAAAAAGACCAAGCTTCAAAATTTGTTTTTCATATTTATTTTAGTTGTTTCATAGATTAACAATTAAGCAATAACAATGGCGAAAAGTATAATTATCCTTCAAAAACAAGTGCAAATTAAGTTCTTCAGAAATTTCATATGTATGTGGTTTTTCTATAGAGAAGATGAATTGCTCAATAGAACATGTAATCGGCCAGGTAACCCAAGAAATGTTCATTGCAGAGCACTGATATTTATAATCCTGCTTGTCAGAAATGTTCAGCTGCTGCAATTTACACTAAACTCTTAGGATCCTGTCTAATCACACCCTCAGAAAAATCAGCAAAAATTTTTGACAACCAATATTGCATGTAAAAGCCTAACTTTTCTTGCAACTACACTGTATGTATCTTAATTTAAACAATAACTTTTCCTAATTTTGTGTTCACTCTGTTTGAATGTTGCTATTGGCTGACTATATCACAAGTACTCTGAATATCTGCTGTATTGGCTCACTACATCACATGACCTGTACTGTGAATATCTGCTGACTTGGCTAGTGAGATCACGAAACATGATCTATGACTTGCTGGCAAAAGCTCATCCCAATCTCGATTTCAGTGCTTTAGAAGCTACGTTGCTGTATTTGGTGGTATTTCCATTTATACTTTCATAATATGAAAACATGCAGTGTACATGTTGCCACTATGCATCAAAGCTCTTCCCAAAGTGCGCGGTGGTTGGTTGTATCTTTTTAGGTGGCTCTCCCTTTGATAGTATATGTTTTGCCAGTTACAGATCTGGTATAGGCAGTGGTAGGAGGGTGCATAAGGCAAGTCTTTCAGCAGGGATGGTCACAGGGATATGAGCCATAGGGTAGGGAGAAGGGAACAAAGGGACCAATAAGGATACTGCTAGTATTGGGAGGACAACAAAAAGCTATTCTATGAGTGGTTTGAGAAGTGTTACTTTCAATGTAAATTCCCCTTCATCTTACGGATTGGACCTCATTTTGTGGCATGATTTTACGAAGTCAGTTTGCTAAAGTAGCTGATTAATACTTGAATGTATCAATCAGAATAATACTGAGTAAAAAGTGATGTACTCCTAAGTCATTTTTTGATTGGATCAGCAGTACCAATTGGTAATATGAAATTTGACTGTATTGTAATCTTTGTAAATACCATATTTTCACACGTACTATGATGATTAAAATAGAATTTATTATAAACATTTGTTCAGTGATTGTAATAATGACATTGTAATTTTTGTAATGACCTTATACATTAATGTGCTCTAATTGCCGATTATTCATGTAATGTGATTATCCACAGTTTTAAAGGCTCCAGTTACCACTAATAGTCAAGAGTTTATTGTATTTAGCTTTTACATCAAGATAACCAATTTCTGAAGAAATTAAGGGCATTTTTAAAATAAAATGCTGTTTATTAGTTTGTTGAACAATGAATGCTATACAATAATTCAAACAAATAACATTAGTAGTTTTATTTCTAGAAAGCAAATTGGCAACACTTAACTTTAATTACAGGAAATGTTGCTAGTGAGAGGCAACAGTAAAGTTCTTGCTATACACAGTCCAAGTAAGCACTTCATACGGGTCACAAAAATCTGATAGCATAGCACTAATCCCATTGCAGACTGGGGTGATCTGAGCAACTGAGGCTAGCAGGAGTGATGCTTATATTCACTTCTTCCAGGAGTCACTCTTGGCGTGGTGCAGTCCGGTTCCAAGCACTATTGGGTGATGTTTCCTCACCAGCTTCTATGGGCTTCCATTCTGCATCTTCATTCTGGCTCTTGTGGTTACGCCAGAACACTACTCTATTTTGAATCTAGATTACAGTAGAAAGAAATCTGTAGGATAACTAATTTTTGTAGCTTAACTTTATCTCACAGAGACATGCAAAAAGTTGTTATACAGAACATCAGAGTGAGAGAGTATATACTGTAAGGTGAGTCATTGCTGAAAACTGCAGTTGAAGAGATGATGGAAACAGTGTCTCACAGGTGCAAATCTAGATAAAAATATGAGGTAGGTTATCAAAAATATGAGGGCCATCAGTTGTACTGGAATAAAGAGAATAGATGGCAAGTAACTGGAATGTAAAATTACATCTACTTTGAATTAATGACCAAAGAAAACCACAAGAGCAGTAGTATTAGTTCTTTCAGTTTATCTTTTCACCGATATCAATCTATCTCAAACACTTATCACTGTCAGATGTGTACATAAATCACTGTGTTTTATATGTTTTCTACAACGTGTAACAACTTTGAAGAACCAGCCGATAAACTACACAATTTAAATCTTTTGTTTTAGGCACTTCCTGTCAGCAGATACTGGTCTGGAAATGAATCAGTGGTGCAGTGTTTTGAACAAAGTTATTAGATCAATGAGGGAGTGGAATATTATCAATTTTAACCTTTGACAAAAAGCTAACAAATGGCATATTTGAAAATTCACTTTTGCAGAAGACTGTATCCTTTTCGACCATTGTTAAATGAGTAATACTAATAGTATGTAATTTTGGATGCAATTTGTTATTGTAATAAAAGAATTTTAAACCCAACATTGTACAATAGTGCTCAGAGTTGTAAGTTATTTTAAAAGACTGTCCTTTTATAGAAGAAATTAAATTAATTTTATTATCTACAGATAATATCTTGTTCCTAGATATATATTGCTCCCAGAAACAACGCTGTAATTTGTATTTCACCATGTGAAAATGAGTTATTTTGCCTATATTGATTATTGCTGTTTTGTCTATAACCATCACTGTTTGTAAGGCTGCTGTGTTTTTGAGGCATTCTGCTTGTACACAAAGAAAAATGTTGCTGTGAGGAAGAATCCACATGTCCACATAACCAGAAGTTTCTGGGTTCTCTGTCAGACAGCTTTTGCAGTTTGCCTAGTCTACTTGCAAGGGGTGGAACTCCTACAGTGGCTAGGATTTTGCTGTAACAGTCTCCACTTCTGTAATAGCAGAAGCATTGTATAATTATAACTAGTGCACTTACAACATCTGGAACAGCCAGTTTTTGTCCAGCAGATTTTAAATTTCTACTTAAGAGATTAAAAAAAGATTGAACCAGCATTTGGCATGTCGACCATTTTAACGACAAGTACAAAATAACAATGACATACTCTGCATTAAATGATTAGTCCACCCTGCTGAAGAGGAGTATCTACTAAAATGTTCATACCAACAGTGACAGTCTAATTCTGTCAGGGTAATATCAATAATTTTAGGAAAAGGATTGATGGATATTCACCATAAAAATGACATGTTAAGTTGTAGGCAGGAACAATGAAATGACTGTTACACATTTGGCTTTGGCCAAAGCCTTCTTCAGAAAAGAAAACACACACACACACACACACACACACACACACACACACACACACACACGCACATATACTGTTACTGCAGTTACTGCTGTTAGTGCTGGTATCAAATGTGTACTTCCCAAAGCAATTGCAGACCAGAGCGAATAACATGTTCTAGTCGAAGCAGCTAGTACATGTAATAGAAAAATTAAGCACCCTCTGATCCTCCACCCACATCAACCTATTTTAGAAACATTCAAAAATTATTGCTGATGAAAATTATTCCAGTCTACACACAACCGTATTTATGTTGGAATCAGAAAATGTTCAGCCAAGTTCAGTTGTATTAAGCTTGAACCTGTGAATTACTAGGAAAGTTAATTATTGACAGTAACTTTAGTAAAAACGCTGTCAGCTTAGCTTGTTTCTTGATAATTGTTGAAGATCATCCTTATTCTTGTTCATGGCACAGGAGTCTTAGTGGATGATTATTTCTGCATGGATGCAACTTGTTTCCAGGTTATTTATTTACATACATTGGTTAAATGATAAGATATTGCAGGACTAAATATTTTCTTCAAAACACATTTGTCCCACATCTAGTAGTCTTCACAGTGCAGTTGAAACACATCAATCTCTCTAAATTTCAGCGGACCATAAAACTACTAATCACTTAAAAGTCGCAAGTGCAACTCACCCATAACAAAAAGTTATGAACACAGCATGTAGCCAAGAACAGAGATATGAAAATAACACGCACAAAACAGTGGTATTAAACAGATAATTGATATTGAATTAAGATAATCTAAATTTACTATTTGATACGTTGTTTTACAATTTTCAGTACTGATTACAAAAATAACAATAGTTTCTAACATAATTAAGATTTCAAATCAAATTGAAAATGTGACAAATATTTTTAATGCACTGATTGTGCTAATTCTTCAGTGTTTTTACAGCAGACTACTTCTGTTGAATCATCTGCATACAGAATTGTATCTAGTGTTACCTTACCTGACATGTCATTTATATTATGCAGAGATAGTAACAGGCCTAGTATGGACCATTGAAGTATACCTGCTTGTATTTTCTTCCAATTGTCCTTATGTTGTATAACTTCTATCTGTTTCCTATTTTTGAGATAAGATGTGAACCAACTTAAAGATTTTTCATGGAAGCTACAAAAAGTTAATTTGAGGAGCAGCTGCTTATGATTCGACATATCAAATGCTTTATTGAGGTCACAGACAATACCTGATACTCTCTCTCGTTATCATGTCATTTACTTACTTTAGTAATTAGTTCATTAATAGCATGCACAGTGCTTCGACCCTTCCTAAATCTGTACTGATTATTAAGTGTAATGTTACATTTTTTGCTGCAGTTTTCTAATTGTCTACACACTATTCTCCCAAATATTTTTTTTAGAAACAAATGGTACTATTGATACTGGGCAGAAGTTTCCTATCTCCTCTTCTATGCCCTTTTTGTGGATAGGTCGAACTTGCACATACTTCAGCCTGACCAGAAACCAGCCCTCGTCCAGCAATTGATTTACTATGTGACCAAGTTAGGGTGCAATATTATCACATCGTGCCTTTATTATTTCTCTCAGAATTTCATCCCAGCCCACATATTTGAGATTTTTTACAGGATTTATAATGTTAGCCACTTCTTAGCAGGATACAAGAGTAAGTTTGAATTCTCCTGATCTGTGTCACATTACATTGAGACTTAGGTGTGGATGAGGGAGATCATTAATTTTGTTAGAATTTATAAAATATCTGTTGAATTCTTTGCATATATGTCTGGAGTTTGTAATCAATTCCCTATCTATTTCTAATTTAGGGTTACAACTTTTTGCTTTTTCAGCATCTATTTCAGTCATCCATACAGTGTTTGATTTATTTGTGGCATCTGATATATATTTACTGTTTGCCATTTGTTTTGCCTGCTTAACTACTACACCAAATATTCTTTTGTATTTATTTATTTACGTAGCTGACAAACTCTGCATCATAATTGTTCTTTGGTTCCATGAGCAGTTTCTTCTTCCTACTACTAGAGATCCTGATACCTTCAGCTATCCATGAGCCTTTTTGCAGTTTTTGACATGTGTTTTTATGAAGGGAAAACATTCATTGAAAACATTCATGAATTCCAATACAAAAGCATTTTAGTTCGTGTTTGCTGAGTACCACTTGCTGAACGACCAGGAAGTTTCATTTAGTCTTGAGACGAATGTATTCACATTTTCTTGGCTGAAGTTCCTGACTCATTTCCCTGTTACAGTTTTATCTGAATTCGGCAATGAGATAAAACGGGCTGAATGGTCATATACCCCTAATTCTAAGATGAACTTTTCTGTAGCACCATAGTTGATACTGCTCACTATGTTATCTATACATGCTGCAGAAGATGCTGTTATTCTAGTGTACTCACTAAAGTTTAATGTTAAGCCATTTGTAGATAACATGTCCTTCAGAGAAATGGCAAACCTGTCATCAGCTCTTATATTTATTTTGAAGTGAGCACAAATTATGACATAAATAATATCATCAATATCACCTACCTCACACATTGTTGTTAGAAGAGTAATGCTTTTTTTTTTTTTTTTTTTCTTTGGAACGTACGACTCCAACATCTATTCTCTTTGTAAATGAATAAAGATGAAAAACTGGTCTATTCTTGGTTTGAAACAGCGATTCTGGGATTTCTGGTTTGTTACTATATAAGGTGCCAACTATTGCTTCTCTAAATTCTCTGTTAAAAAAAGGTTCTGGGGTAATATAAAGTAGTAATCAAACAATATGCAACATTTTTTACAAAGTATTTATAATGTTTTACAATATGACAAAGCAAATAATAATC
This sequence comes from Schistocerca serialis cubense, assembly GCF_023864345.2. Taxonomy (NCBI): domain Eukaryota; kingdom Metazoa; phylum Arthropoda; class Insecta; order Orthoptera; family Acrididae; genus Schistocerca; species Schistocerca serialis. The sequence goes on from NC_064643.1 coordinate 408,956,892, forward strand.
ATAATAACAATGTATTTTATTGTATCTTGGTTGTCATATAATAAAATAAGAGATTCCATTTATCTATTCTATTCAATTACCCTTTTTATTATAATGTTGCAAAACACAATGGAACATATCAAAGCATAAGGATCATTGAAGGAATTGGTTAGCATTATATAACAAATAATACGTAAATTGGTAAAAATTATAAAGCTAACAACTACGAAAATATATGAGGTGCGACAATCAAGTAATGAGACTGATTTTCTTTGGAAGATGTGGCAACCCTGCAGGCTTGCATAGGCACAATATTTTTGACCTTGGTCTATAAGCCACTTCTAGTCCAAGCGGCACATCGATGTAACTGCTCAGTTGTGAAAACGCGACGACAACTTACGGTAAGCTTCAGAAGGGTGATGTCAAGAGCTCAAGTTTTTCATTAGCATAAAATGTTTAGTGAAGGCAGAACGAATATTGAAGATGAAGAACTCAGTGGACGACCATCAACCTCACGGACGGAAGTCAACTTGGCCATGGTGATTGAAGTCGTACGATCTGATCGAAGATTATCCATGAAAAGGATTGCAGAAGAACTGAACTTCAATCGAGAAACGGTTCATCTAGTAGTAACTGAAGATCTTGGTATGAGAAAGATGTGTGCAAAAATGGTACCCAAAAATCTCACAGCACAACAGCGAGAAACACGGAAAAATGAGGCAGCTGATCTGTTAAAGCAAACGGAAATCAATCCAGAATTGTTGAGCCATGTTACCACTGGTGACGAAAGTTGGTTTTTTCAGTACGATCCAGAGACAAAACGCCAAAGTTCGCAATGGTGCATCCGCACAAAAAAAAGCTCGCGTGTCAAAGTCAAAAGTGAAATACATGCTTGTGTGCTTCTTTGATTCCAAGGGAATTGTTCATAAAGAGTAGGTGCCTCCTGGACAAACAATATTACTACAAAGAAATTTTAGAGAGACTTCATAAAACAATTCTGTGTGTCCGTGCCAACATAGCTGATAGTTGGATTCTGCATCACGCTAATGCGCCATCCTATACCACTGTCAGTACAGCAATTTTTATTCTCAAAACAAATTTCAGTACTACCACAGCCACCTTATTCACCAGATATATCTCTGTGCGACTTTTTTCTATTTCCAGGAGTCAAAATGGCTGTCAAGGGACACCATTTTCAAACACAAGATTTCCAAAAAGCTGTGACAAGAGTCTTGGTGGTTATTACAGAAGATGAGTTCCAGAAATGTTATCATCAACGGCAGAAGCGCTGGTAAAAGTGTGTGCAATCAGAAGGGAACTCAGTTGAAGGAGACAACACTAAACGTGACTAAAAAGTTAAGCAACACTTTTTTTCACATCAGTCTCATTACTTTACTGTCGCAGCTCGTAGTTCCTCATGTAAAAGGAAATAAAAATTTTCTAAATTAATTGCAAATATTTGATGAGATTTTCAATATAGCAAACATTTTCAAACTAAACTGTTTTATCAACTTTGACAAATATTTTACCAGTGATCTTTGCACACTGGTTTCTAACACATACATAATTCAAAGGAACTTTCCTGGTCTTCTTTTCGACTGGAAAGAAAGCATTGTAAACTTTTATTTGAGATCGTTTCTGCTTGTGCTGCTGATCTTGGAATATATCGCTTCCAAAATGTGTCAACGTCTATTCCACTGTTATGCGAAGCTGTTTGGGTACATTTTTTCTTGTGAGTCTGTCTTTCATATCTGCTTCAACCAGCCCAAAAGCCAATGACTTAAGAAAATTGCTTTGGCCGTTTATGCCTCCATTCCCCTTATACAAGACGTAGGCATTTATTCCTGACGCATCTCAAAACCCATACATGTATTGCATTGGCCAGCACCTGTTGTTTAGTGTCCAAGTCTTGTCGTGGCATAGTAAATCAAATACATAGAATCCCCCTTTGCTATCGTAGAAAAGTACTATGTTCGATTTCGTTGCCTTCTCATCTATATCACCTACCTCACACATTGTTGTTAGAAGAGTAATGCTTTTATTTTTCTTTGGAACGTACGACTACAACATCTATTCTCCTTTGTAAACGAATAAAGATGAAAAACTGGTCTATTCTTGGTTTGAAACAGCGATTCTGGGATTTCTGGTTTGTTACTATATAAGGTGCCAACTATTGTCAACTTTTGTTGGTCAGTTTGTCGGCTACTTCACAAGAAGAAAATCAGTTATCCATCGTAATGTTCCAGTTCGTTCCATATATAGGTTCACATAATTTCATCACATAATATTTTGGAATTGAAACACATATATCCTAGTCTTTTATCCCAAATATGGGATGCCCCCATAAAGGTAATATATCTTCGTGTCACATGATGAAATTATCTTTAGGCCATATTTGTCTGACTTGTTTGGCAGATACATTTTGAATGGACATCTGCCTCGGAAGCTGAGGAGTGTCTCATGAATGGTTTGGAGTAGAGGGAGTGTACAGTTCTTGACTATGCTTGACAAACATATACCATAAATTATGGACTGCATTGAACTTGTCCGCTGTTCTTCCTTGCAACACATCAAACCTTAGATTATGGGTAAAAAAGTTGAATCGGTTTTTCGTCATAGCTCCTTGGAATAAGGGGGACTCTGAAGCAAAACAGGCGCTGTGTCGTGTGTGAGATACAGAGGTGAGTGAGTGTGCCGGGACTTACCCCAGTTCACTGCTAGCAGCGCCACATCACCTTAACGCGTCTGCGTGTAGCGCACAAGTATTCCACCACAATTAAGTATAAAATTAAAAGTCAAAATTTCCTTATAAAAATTTGTCAACATATATCTTATTACAGTAACGTTTTAAATATCAAGTATTAATGCAACTAAACAAATAGTTTTCGTAAAAATGCAAAATAATAAAACTAGAAAACCAGAATGTGCCTATGGAGCTCATAAATAACAGGTGCAAGTTTCAAAGTAAAAGAATGAAAATTACAACCGGAATCCATGTTTTTATGAAAAATTATTGGCGCTAAATATTGGACTAAAATTTGTTTTATGCTTCAGTTCACCCTAAAAATAATTAAGAGACCACGTTAAACTACCTCTTACAGTTTTTGAGTAATTTAAGGAAAACCAAATTTGTAACTAAAATATACCCATTTGTAGCAGATTAAGTACTTGTAATTTTAATGATAGATAATTTTGGTTTCAGCACATGGTAAACCCTACTAAATAGTAGTTATACCTAATTTTAGACCGACAATAGTAATAACATCCGATATAAGTTTCAGTAAAGGTGGTTCAGAGGTAACGATCTAACATTAGTTCCACTATAAAAATTCTAGAAGGCAATGTTTTTATTCGAGCGAGCTGAAACTTTTTCTGCACTTTCAAACAACTTACATAAATACACGTAAAAATTAAGATGATTCTAATTAATTCATAATTTAGTTGTTAACGATTTTGTGTCCGAGAAAGCGGTCGTTCAGAGGCTGCTGCCGTATGCATAAGCCAGATAACAACAGATATTCTCTCGTCCGTCTGCTGCGGCACATATATAAATATGGCCCAAGAGTCAGGGAAAGGTTCACAAACCACACCCCTCCCCACCCCAACCCAACCTGAAACAGAGAAGGCAGAGACATCATCACTGCCCTCAACATCAAAGGCCACAAATGTACAACCACCAAGGGCCATACCAGCCCAAGCCATACCCACCGAATCCACCCAAGCCACAGCTGCACCAGCAGATTCCAACAACACTACTAACATCGTCAGTGGCCAGACCACTGCACAGGAAAGTTCTGTTCAGATCGAACAGGAACAGCCACTCCAGTTCCTCTCAAAGATTTGGGAGTTCATAAAGTCCCTCATTTCACCAGCCATCCTTGAAGGCATAACCCGGCTATGCACCAAAATAGCAACAGCCCCAGACCTCATTTCTACAATCACAATACTCGCCACCAACATCCTACCACTGCTCTCCAATGGCAAATGAAGATGAGAAGCTGCATATCACCATCGCCATCTGGAATGCAGATGGCATCTACCACGACAGGTTTGAGCTTGAGATGTTCTTGGACGATCATGGAATCGATGTAGCTCTCCTCAGTGAGACACATCTCACCCCAGACGACACCTTTCAGGTCCGCAACTACCAACTAATTAGGACGGACCGTCCTAACAGACAAGGTGGCGGTACAGGTATCCTAATAAAACGGCGCATATGCCATCGCCAGGTACCTGTACCAAGACTCATTAACACGGAGGCAACAGCGGTAGAAGTTGTTCTCAACAACCGCCCCACACACCTGGTGGCAGTATACCATCCACCGAGCACAACACTATTTCCCCACGACCTGGACGGTCTCCTGAATGGCAGTCACAACACAATAGTAGGAGGGGACCTGAACGCCAAGCACAGGGCATGGGGTTGCCGCACCACGAACACCAGTGGAAATCGGTTATTAAGGTATCTTGATAACCATCCGGCAGTGCAGGTCGTCTCTCCAGACGAGCCCACTCACTTCCCGTATGATTCAAGGTGTCGACCAGACATACTTGACATATTTCTGCTAAAAAATATCAATCTAGCAACCACTACAGAAGTTGTCAACAGTCTTAACTCAGATCACAGCTCTGTGGTACTCAGATTTGAGGGAGATCAGGACATACCCAACAACAGAGCGCACACAACACTGTACACCGACTGGGAGAGATACAAGCAATTGGTTGCCTCACACATGCCAGACCATGCACCAGACATGCCAACTCACGTGGAAATAGACCAAGCCATAGAGGAATTTACCAACATTATCAAGGCGTGTGGAAAGGCTGCCACAAACAAAATCACACACAACAATGGGCGATCCAACCTGCCCCCAGATCTAGCACAACTAATATCGGACAAAAACCGCATGCGCAAAAGATGGCAGACCTACCGAGATCCACAGGATAGGAGACGCATGAACCAAATGGCCCATGAAATACAGACCAGACTGAAACTCCTGAGATGTTCCAGGTGGGAACAAAGTCTTCAGTCAGCTGAGAGAAATTCGGAAAAGTTCTGGGGGATAATAAAAGCTAGGCAGCAACCCCACAAAGCCAACAGACCACTACACAGGCAGAACGGCTTGGTATACACACCGGAGGACAAAGCGACTGCCATGTCAAACACCCTCGAACTCCAATTCCAGGAGAATGTCATAGAGGACGACAAGGACAAAGCAGATGCCCTGGAACAGCGGGTAGAACGACACCTCCATCGCAGACTTCGCGCGAGGTCCGACACGATTTTCGAACTGACCAGCGAGCGTGTAGTTGCAGCTATCATCAGGCGAATCGGCATTGCAAAAGCCCCTGGTCCTGACAACATCAAACCACCCTTCCTTAAGCCCCTCCCCCAACCTGCAATCTCCCATCTCACTGCCATCCTAAATAATTGTCTTACAGCACAATATTTCCCTTCAACCTGGAAGGTTGCTAAAGTAATTTCAATCCCGAAACCAAATAAAGATCACCTATTCCCTCAAAACTATCGACCAATCTCCCTGCTCAGCCACCTATCTAAGTTACTTGAAATCCTCATCCAAAACTCCCTACTACAATTCCTATCTGCCAACAACATCCTTATCCCCGAACAATTTGGATTTTGTGCTGGGCATAGCACAACACAAGAAGCCATTCGTCTGGTGGAGCACATCTGCACAGAGAAGAGCCAGGGTAATAGCACAGCTGCCATTTTCCTGGACATTGAAAAAGCGTTCGACCGGGTTTGGCATGGCGGTCTGCTATACAAACTGTCGAAGATGAACTGCCCACTTCACCTGCTTAAAATAGTCCACTCGTTCCTGGTGGAAAGAAAATTCTACTCTACAGTAGATCAAGCAAACAGCGAGCTAAAACAAATAGAAGCGGGTGTCCCACAGGTATCTGTGCTTGGCCCCCTCCTATATCTACTATACACAAACGATCTGCCGAAGGAGCCGGGTGGCAACATTGCCCTATATGCAGATGACACTGCATTATACCACAGTGGCAGAAACATCAACTATCTAGCCTACTACCTACGACGACACCTAGACAAAGTGACAAAGTGGTGCAATCTGTGGAAAATAAAGATCAACGCAGACAAATGCCAGACTATCTTATTCAGCCACAAAATCAAACGCCCCATAGTGAACATCACGCACAACGACCAGGTACTACCCTGGAAAGAAGTAGTTACCTACCTCGGGCTAAAACTGGATAAGAATCTGACATTTACACATCACATCAAAGAGGCCAGAAACAAGGGCTCTGCCCGGCTCTTTCAGCTATACCCACTCCTTAAAGGCAGGGGACTCACAGTACCTGCCAAACTCAAAATTTGGAAAACGATCATCCTCCCAGCCATGCTCTACGGCTCAGAAGCATGGAGTATGGCAGCAGACACCAATCTCAAACAGTTGGAAATCATCCAAAACAAAGCCTTCCGAATCGTTGCAGACGCTCCGTGGTTCTCGAGCAATGAGGAGATCAGAGCAATGTTAGGACAGCCCTCATTCTATCATCTCATAAAACAAAAATCATTAAAATTCTACGAATCATCCAATGCATCACCACACCAACTCATCAACTCTCTGGGAAGGGATGAACACCCTGGCCAGAGAGCACCAATCACAACCATCCATCGCCAATTCAGGCGTTAGTCATATAAATTCATGCGCAAACATACACTTACATCATCATCGCCGCCGCCTCCACTAACATCATCTACCCAGGGGAAAACCGACCCCTAGCCAATACCATATATAACCCTGAATCCGCACCATCAAGGAACACCTCGTAAGACAGAGCGTTTTCAAGGACGCTGGTTCTTCAAATACACCATGGGTATAGACCCAGCCATTTCATGTCGGAAAGGTTCACTTCGCACTCAGCCACTGTAAAACCCGTGTCTGTTAAACGTCGAATCGCGCTCTGCCTTGGATGACTTCAGAGACGAACTGTGACAAAACGCGTATTTTCTGTAATAACGGTTAGTGTGTGCACTGTCCCGGATCACTTAGACTTCGCTAAAGTTACTGATAGTGTGCCATCCGTGATAATTACAAATCCGCGTGGCAAGTAGTAACTATTATTTACACTTTGTGGTGAACATTTATTTTAAACATGTATTTCAGTATTATTAGTGAGGGCGAACGACAATTTGGTAGGAACGTACTTTAGAAGTCAGCTCTGAACTCTTAGTTCTGCTGTTTAGAATAGAGATATTTACTGTCAATTGAACATAGTGAATTTCAAAGTGTTGTGCATGAGATACTTTACTCAATATATGTTTGAAATAGGACTTTATACCTTCATTTATAATCATAGTCCTAATCCCGCTAAATAGAAAGGGAATAGAAACATTTCGTTCAGTGGGCTGGAACAAAATGTGGCCGTGCAGACTGGAAACTAAGGCCAGTGTGTTCTCCATCGCTTTCTGGCTGACCACAAAAATAGTTGCCAGTCTCACTTGAGAAAGACGGCGTACTATACAAACATACGACCATCGTCATATTAAACACGCCGCCCCACAACTCATATACTAAAGATCGCGCATCAGTACAACTGACACATGAATATTTTTAGCTGCACTTGTAACAAATATACCAAAGAATGCCTTTATATCATTTTGGTTGCTGCGTCTAATACACCATTGCAGCGATGTGAATTTTGCCCTTGAATCAGCAATTTTTTGGTTTGTGTATGTAACTATTAGTGAAACGATGTTGTAAGTAAACAACAGTTCAAATAATTTCAGGCGAGACGTTTAGATTGTTGCCTTGCCTAGTGCACCAGGTACTTGCATCCAGTGGCGGATACTTATGGGGGCGAGGAGAGGCACGCGGGGCGACCCCCCCGCCCTTGCGGGGCCGCCCGCATTGCTACCCACACGTTTTGCTGAAGAAAATATTTATCATTTAAAATTCAACATCCTTTTGCACTTACAACTACTGAAACATGACGGTAATGATCTGGCACATAAATTGAATCAGTGCTTAACTGAACTACCATTCTTCGAAGAAGAATCTCTGATGGGAGAGTGTCTTCAATACAAGCAAACGAACATAAACGTCCTTAATGATCGTGATTCTGTTATGCAAGCAGTGTCTTTTTTTGTCCTAGAGCTGACCATCCTACTTTGCACACGCTGTACAAAATATTTGCTTGTCTACCTGCATCTATTGCTACAGTATAAAGAAGTTTTTTTAACATTGTGGCGTACAAAGACATTTGGAGGCTCGACTTAACAGCTTAGCTCTGTTGAATACTCACCCTGACATCGATTGTCCTATTCGTGATTGAATTAACCAATTTGACGTGAAGAATAGGTACACAGAATTTATCATTTAAGGAAGAGAACCACAATTGTAACTTCTTTATATCATAAGATGGCATTGTCTTGTATATGTGTATAATCAGTTTAAATAAAACTTTCTTAAACTTTATAAGTGACTTGATTATTTTTTTATTACGGTGAAAGTAAAGGTAGCTCAAGATGTCTTTAGCGCCCCCTCCTGTGTCCGCCACTGCTTGTACCACTACATTCTTTGCTGACACTCTAGATGCTTTTTTATGTAAGGGATGTGTGTGTTCCAACAATACTCAATTTTGCCATATAAAATATTCCTGACTTAACGATCACCTTCAACTAAAAAATCAACATCAAATGGCTTTAAATCGAATTCGTCATCCTCCTTGTCATCTGTGATATGACAGTCTTCAAGTTCACTCACATCTTCGTGTGTGTCACATTAACACAAGTTTTCAGCCTCTTGATGCTTGAAATATCTCATTATTTCCTCTGGAGTTCATTATAATGTGTCAGAAGACATTTTCTAGGTCTGCAAGGGAAAGTACCATCTATTTTCTGAACAAAAAAAATTTAACGTAAAAAACAAGGCAAGGTGATTTTTTACCATGACAGATAAATTTCACAATTTACCTGTTAAAGGATGGTGAAGAAAAAAGCCGGAGAGATTATAGCCACCTCTTGCGAGCAACAATACTGAATGGAAACATAAACAATGACTTCTGCCCAAGGAGGCAGTAGTATCAACACAGGATATAAAAATTATATGGACGAAGGTAATTTTTTACCCCATCTTGTTATTCTAGGGTTAAAATAAGTCACGATTACTCGGCAACTTGAATGTGGAACTATCTGGAATTGTGTGCGTCTGTTTATATGTTACTATTTGTACCAGTCAAAAATTGTCTTTAGTGGGCAAAAACAAATTAAATAATACTAAAATTTGTTTTGTGGTCGATTTTGTTAAGAAATGTGAAATACAGAACAAAGTCGCACGCAGTGCAACTGCACTTTCATTGAAATGCGGAGCATTTGCAGTTTTCCCTTCTTCACCCCCTCATGCTCAGATGGTGTGGCATGGCACTGGGGGAAATGTGAAGCAAGGCTGAGTGCTTTGGCACTCGGGCACAGGTACTGTAATCTATAGCATCACATCTCCAGGGCCTCTAGCCGCCTTCTCTCTTCTCTGAGCCCTCCCAAACAATTTAAAAAAATTATTAGTTATATTATGCTTTGTAAAATCACAATTACGTTGTAATTTTCTATTTTCCTTGTTTGACAATAGTTACCTTTTAAATACATTCAGTAATGAGTTAAATTAATTATTATGGTAGTAAGCAGGTTAATTGAAAACAAGTGGTGTGAATCATGATAGTGTTACGGTGCTGTAGGCACACTTAGAATTTGTCCCAGTGCGCGAACCTTCAAGTCTGGCCAGCGCTGCGGCCACGGCGACATCAAAAGGACTGGAGCAGAAGCGCCTGGAACCCTCTGCCTCATGTCGCCTTGACGCTTTGAGACATTATGACGCCACAGCTATATAAAGCCCACCCTTCCGTCGCAGCCATTCAGTGTGGATAGTTTCGTTCAGTGCATGCCGCAGACGTGTTTAGTTTCCGACTTTAGTGTCTAGTGGACTATTTTATATGGCTACATTTTATTCGTTTACTTTAGTCTCTTAGTGTATTGTGAATGAGGTTTGCAATGGATAAATTTGTTACCAAAAAGGCGCACTTGGAAGCTGATGATACTGCAAGTCAACCTCGTCATTGTGTCGTCAATGTCTTCGTTGTCTTCATTGTCTTCAGGCGAGAACCATTCACAGCCAAAACCTGGACAATCTGGTAAGGGAAGATCATTTCATAAGTCTTAGTTGATCAAACATACATGGCTAGAATATGAAGCATGTACCAAAAAAGTTTTTTGCAAAACCTGCAGAGAGGCAGATGCCAAAAATATATTACAATTTTCTTCAAAAACAGAAGATACATTTACTTCCAAAGGGTTTGCTAACTGGAAAAATGCTTCGGAAAAATTCTGTCTTCATGAAAATACATTTATGCATAAAGAAGGTGTTATGAAACTAAATTCTATCACTAACCGAAGTGTGACCTCCCAATTGAATGAACAGTTAGTGATATGAAGAAAGGCCATTTAGCTCTTGAGACAATTTTTACTACCGTGTGATTTCTATGCCGACAACGACTAGGAATTAGAGGGCATGAAGATGTAAACTCAAATTTTTTTTCAATTGTTGGAACTCTGAAAGAACGACATACCTGAGATTAAAGATTGGTTAGGGCTTCTGGAGTATAAGTGGATGTCCCATGGCATGATATTCAAAACGAGGTCATTGATCTATTAGGAAATTCTGTGTTGAGGAAGTTATTGGCTTCAATCAAGAAGACTGAACATTTTTCTATTACGGTTGACGAAACAAGTTCGACTGATGACCATAGCTGTTAAGTCCCATAGTGCTGAGAGCCACAAACAAGTTCACGAACAAGTGTCATTTTGTATTCATACTGTCGATGATTCCTTAATCATAAATGCAGACTTTGTTGGCTTATACGAGACCCCCAACACTGAATCGTGAACTCTGTTTAGTATTTTAATAGATGTTTTTGCTCATCTTACTTTGTCAATGGATAACTTAAGAGGACAGTGCTATGATGGTGCCTGGAATATGAGAAGTGCAAAGGACTAAAAAAGTTACTTTTGGATATACAACTAAAAACATGTTATGTGCACTGCACTGCTCACAGGTTAGACTTGGCAGTTGTAGACAGTCTCCACCATCTTACGCCTATGAGGGATATTATGGCTTTAGCCAAGGACGTAATAAACACCGTAATGGAATAAAGCAAATGGATGGGACTTTCCAGAAGCATATGCTGTGAGAATGCTAACCACCAAGCTAGTCTACGACCCCTTTGCCCGACTCAATGGGCTATGTGAGCTTCTTGTATCTTGAGAACATTGAAAAACTTTGAAGAACTTCTAGAGTTTTTTGTAACATTTTCTGCATAGGACAAAACAGAGGCAGGTTAAAAATGTGCAGGCTACCTTGAGTCAATGTTACAATTCAAGACTTATTTCTTTTCACATCTTTATTACCATACAATGAACCCAGTAGAGGAAGTCACTGAAAAAATTCAATGCCCTCATCTGAGTGTTGCTGATCTGGAAAAAATATATGAGGACTTGATTTGTATATTGAATAGAAGGCGTGATAGTTTTGAACACTTTTGGGAATTTTGTTTAAAACAAAAACCTTCACAAGTTGATTGCCCTTCGCTTCCTCAGAGGAAGACTACAAAGCTATTTATATTGAAGTTTGTGAAACAGTTCAATCTTGCATTACCGAGCAGTTTGCTTCAACTGGACTCACACAGGTCATTGCAGTTGAACAAGAGTGCATTTAGTACACAGAGGTGAAACAACCTTGGAAAAATCAAGTGAGTTTTTCAAAAATGACCTAGACATTGAGAGACTGTGCTTATATTTGAATATGTTAGCCAATATCGCCAATAAAAAACAACTGGTCTTAAAAAACATGCATGATGTAAGAAAGTACATTATACAAGAGCCTGCAATAGGAGAAATGTTATGTGAAGTAGTGAAGTGCATTAAGCTTCTCCAAGTAGTTCCAATCACGACAGCAACAGCAGAATGGCCATTTCGCGCCCTCAGACGTCTAAAGTCATACCTCTGATCAACAATGGGACAGAAGCGATTGAACAACTTGGCTGTTCTTTATGCCCACCAAGACGTTTTGGATGAATTGGATATCCGACCAGTCGTCAACGACCTCATATTCAGTAATCCAGTCAGATGGTTGCATCTGCACGTTTCTAAAGACACTCTAACCCTAATAATAGCAGTTAGAGCAAAATTAAAAATCTTAGTAAAACAGAGAATTAAATACATACATAATGTTAAATTTTCAGGTTCGAAATATTAGTACTAGTTTAGTAGTATATTACTATAGTACTGTATTAGTTATTTTCAAATACCCAAATATTTTTAAGATGTAAGACCCAATTAAAACCGGCTATTTACATACTTTTTGACTGAAAGTATTAGGCATACTGTATTAATTTTATTGACTGTATTAAAGCGTTAACTTCGAGATATTGTTTTTATTTAATGAACCCTGAGCCTTATTCAGAGTAAGCTGAAATTGGCTATTTCATATATTAATCAAAGTGCTATTACTGTGTGACAGCAATATTTTATGTTACATGTTTTTAATGATAGTTTAGGATTTATTTAAATATAATTTCGGTCTTTTCAGAGCTATATATTCACTGCCTTGTAATAGTCTATAAGGATGATAATTACTGTAAATTAAAGTAGCTTTTTACGAAAATACCATGTGTGTTTGTTTTGTTTCTTTTTTCAAATCCAAAAGAACGTGTCAGCCTTGTCGAGTTTCCCAGACTGTCGAGTTTCCCAGATTGTCGAGTTATCGAGAGTTCAATTTTCGGGGTTCTAATATTGATCATATGACTCTAAAATGCTTAAAAAAACTTTAAAGCTCACTATTTTTCATCTGAAATTTAGAAAATTTCTCGGGGCAAGACCCCCAGTATGCCCTCCCCCCCACGTATTTTTTGTAAGTGGCGCTCCTGGTCGGTTTAACATACGTCGACAAGAATGAATCTACAACTATCGAGTTTCAACGGGTCGTGAGGTTGTAGAAAATACTTTCGGCGCACTTGTGAGTAAATGCAGAGTAGTTGAAAAGCCAATATTTTTAAAAATACAGTCGATGGACAAAAAGTAGAACTATCCTGCTGCTCGTTGCACAACTGGCTGCGGGAAACGAATCCTGCCTACATCTCATGAGGTTTAACTGACTTAAAGGATGAAAAAGATCTGGATCGTGGCATCAAGAAAAAAATTACTAGCCTACTGAAACTTTCCGAAAACTGCCCTTAACAAATTAGGGATAAGTACCGTGATTACTTTAATAATGAAGGTGCTGTGCCCTGGCAAAATGCGCTGCTCACTGACATTGCACACGTAGAACTGTAGAGCATATCAGTGTCAGTATTTTTATCAGTTAATTTATACTAGGTTAACTTCATTTAATGTGTGTTACAAGGTAAATGCATTGCTACATATATTTTATAATATGAATGTATTGATTATAGCGCTAAATGTTTTAGTATTAAAAGATGGTACAGTCTCTCTAATATACGAACTGTTTTGTATAATCATTATAAAAATTGCAGTAATGATGTAAAGGTAAGAAACAATTTTCAAAAATATGAAATTTTAAAAATAAAAACATAAACTTCTATTTCACTTATCAGATTTGATATTCTGCGTCGTTGCTGATCGAATAGGCGACTGAAAGAACTCATCTTCTCAAACCAGAAGATTTTTGATTTATAAACGGTCGTCAGTGCCACAGTGCCAGCTCCAGACTGTTCGCTGTTGGCTTTTTTTTTTCTTTCTTTTTTTTTTTTTTTTTTTTGTTCTTGGCAATTTTTCGATTATTTCTTTCATTCTGAATCCTGGAATTTGGAGCGCCTCACTGATTCTTTTGGCAGCTGCCATGCTGACATATCTGTCTCTATACTATTCCCTGCTTACATCATGCAAGACCTTCCCAATAGCGTAAAGTTCCAGAAATTGTAAAATCTTTCAACTCGATCACACATCTTTTAATGGCACTGATTGTCATCTTTTTCTTCGTAGCACTAGATATTGTAATACGGCGCAGCCACAGAAGATGCAAACTGATGGCTGAACAGCAAACACGTTTGATACGAAGTGTGAGCTCTCATGCCTGCTTGTGACATCAGACCCGCACTCGTGGCTCTTTGTTCACATGGGTAGGGTTCCATGACAGCATGCCTCATGCTATTGTTTCACGAGCCTTGGGAACCTGGCTTTAAAGCGTCATATCCTGTTAGGATTTGTTTGGTCGAAATTCATGAAGCGTTTGAAAAGTGTTATTTTCAAAGGAGTTACGGTCATGAGATCGCTGTCCAAATCTCTCAGGAAATTCACAGTGACTCACTAGTGTATTCAAATTTCAGACTATAGTGTGCCATTCATTAATCTTAGCAGTACCTACGTATTATCCTATTATCCATAGCACACATTACCAGAGGATGTTGCACCTTACGTTCTTCTTAAAAAAACAATTCATTAATTGTTGTCGACATATATTAACAACAAATTTTGAAATTGGTAGTGATGTGTAAGGTCCAGAACATGAAAATATTGAATACTAGCTTAGCGCCAACTGCTTTGCTCATGTAGACTGCATGATCTGCACAGAATTTTTTTTTTATGTTATTCACGAATTGCTGTACCTCCTGAACTTTTCACACTAAGTAAGGTCATAGAGGCATGGTATTTGCCGCATGTACTTCTGACCAAAAAGCTATTCTTGTCGCTGGAGTCCAACAATGTTATTGCTGTCCACACCTTTTGTGTCCTTAGGGTGTTATTTCCATGGAAACTTCATCCTCTAACACATCTTTCTTTTCATCTAACCAGGAAGAGAAATCACAGTTTTCATAGATTTACCTTTAAAAAATTGTAATATAATGAATAATCCCCTTAGTCATTGAATTTCCAAAAATGCTGAAACACGTTTTTTTTGTTAATTTCTGACAGAATCCAAATACCAATTTTGGTCGTTCTAGCTTCAAATTTGCCTTATTGGCCCAATATTTAGAAAAAGCCTTTCATCCCAGATTTCACCCCCTTAGGAGTGTAATTTCGAATAATTACTTCTTAAACAATGACTACAGTATAAGATCTACACCATTCCCAAATTTCAAGTTGTTATTAGCGGTTTGGGCTGGGTGATGGTGGTCAGTGAAACAGTCTGGCCCTATTTTACCCTTTATGGATTCAATTCCCAGAGTTTTCATTTGTAACTGTGAAATTTTTCATAAAATGTTCCTCCCCCCTTTTCACCCCCCCCCCCCCAGTAGATGAATATCCAAAAACAGTGAATATATATTTTTTTAACTTCTAACAGAGAAGCCAAATACAAATTTTCGTAACATTTATCTTCAAAAATGCTTGCATAATAAAATATTTCCATAAAAAGTTACATCTGTATTTCACCCCCATGGGGTTCAGTTCCCAAAAACAGTGAAAAACGTGTCCTTTGTTTCTAACAAAGAAGCCAAATTTAAATGTTCAAGATTTAGCTTTAAAAATGCTTTCATTAAGAAATATTTAATAAAACACTCCATTAGTGGTAGAATTTAATGCTGAAACAAGTATTTTTTATTTCTAACTGAGAAGTCAAATACCATTTTTATAGATCTGGCTTTAAAAACACTTTAGTAGTTCTTTAATAAATTATTTTCAAAAACACTTTCATCTACTAATTTACTCCCATAGGGCCTAAATTTCATTAAACACTTAAACACGTATTTCATCATATGTGACCAAGACGCCAAATATCGATTTTTGTAGGTCTAACTTGAAAATTGCCTTAATAGTGACATGTTTTCAGAACATCTTCTTGTCACATCCAGCATTATGCTAGAATTAGTGATGTAACTTCGAGAAAACTATCTGAAATGGTTCGAAAACCGGTTCATGGATTAATAAACAACTATTTAAAAAAGTGACTGGTTGCAGTTCTATATATTTACATTGCCTTTTGTGTATGGAGATTACATTCATTGTGGAAATGGACATCACTCACTTGCATTATCCATTATGCTAATATGAATCTTATTTGGTGTTCATCTCCTCTTCAGGTATTAAGGTCTTCCTCTGTCTCTTCTCCGATGGCACTTATAATTTCCTGCCTTTAAAGGAAGTGTCTCACTCTCCATTCTTTGTAGATGTTCGAATCCATTTTTTTCTGCAATATCGAATTTTATCATTGAGGATGCAGATACAGGGGAATGGAGGATCAGATACAACCAAGAGCTTGAGGAAGTATACCGGCAGCCCAACATAGCAGGAACTGTCAAAGCCAAACGAATGCAGTGGGCCGGCCATGTGGCCCGAATGGAGGATCACAGATGGCCTCGGAAGCTCCTGGATGTCACATCTACAGGAAAGAGACATGGACTCCATGAAGATTTAAACCAACTGTCAATAGATGTGAACGTATGGTGGACAGCATCAATGGACAGAATACAGTTTAGGAGGAAACATGTAGATGCGTGCGGTCCATTGGACCTGATCATGTAGTAGTAGTAGTAGTAGGAGTAGTAGTAGTAGGAGTAGTAGTAGTAGGAGTAGTAGTAGTAGTAGTAGTAGTAGTAGTCTAAAGATTTGCAGTTCTTCTCTAATATCTTGATTTATTACCCTGTCTTCTCTTGTGCAACATTTAACACCTCTAAGGACTTTCATTTCTTGTGCCTGAATCTGGCTTTCTTGCCTTGGTAATCGCCCAGGCGTCGCTTCCCCAGAGCAGTGTGTGAACTGCAACAGTTTTATAAAATTTAATTTGATTATCTTTACTGGTTTTGTTTTTTAGCTTTCTGTTAATTGTTCCACTTATCTGTCTGAATTTACTAAGCTTAATTTCAATATTTCTGCTGTAGCCATATGTCACTTCACATCTGAGGTAACTCAAATGGTTTACTTGCTCTAAAATCTTCTGATCTATCACTATTTTGGTTCTGACTGGTTCTTTCCCAATGAAGGCCATTGTCTTAGTTTTTTCTTTTGAAATTTCCATGATGGTCATCTTCCTTATCTGTTAGGATCTCTGCATCATCACCATATAGTAAATTATTTGAAAGAATGTTCCTGTCTAGGTAGATGCCTTTCTGAAATTCTGATTTCCATATATGTATTACTTCATTAATGTAGATGTTGAAGAAAGTTGGAGAGATGCAGCAGCCTTGTCATACCCTTTTTTTAATTGGTATCTCGTTAGTTGTTTTACTGTTGACATCTGGAGTGATATGTCTCTTGATAAAAACTTTTTATTGCATTTAATAGATGCATTGTATATCTGCAATTCGTCATTACTTCCCAAAGTTTCTGTCTATTGACATTGTCAAAAGCTTCTTTAAAATCAATAAAAGCAATGTGTGTTTCTTTATTATACTCTCTCCGTTTTTCTGTTATTTGCTGTAGAATAAAAACTGCATCTATTGTGGAGTGTCCTTCCCTTAAACCCGTTTGTTCCTCATGCAGTACTGCTTCTGCAATGTTTTTAAGTCCTGTATTTAAAATCTTACCATACACCTTGTATGCTGAGTCCAGTAAACTTATTCCTCTGTAATTACTGCATAAGCTTTTATCTCCATTTTTAAAAATTGATATCACTCTAGCTTTTTTCTGGTCTTTGGGAATACTCTTCTGCTTCCAACATTCGTTGAAGAGATGTAGCAGTCGTTGGTCTCGTATCATTCCTCCATATTTTAATAATTCAACATCAATGCTGTCTTTTCCTGTTGCTTTTCTGTTCTTAAGTCATATTGGTGCAAATGTTAATTCATCAGACTGTATTTCATCCAATCCTTTCTCATCTAGTTGTTCGATTTCAGTTTCTTGTGCTGTATGATCATACCACAATTCGCTATATTGATTTATCCACTGTTCTTCTTCAATACTTATATACCATTTGTTGTCTTCTGTGTATATCATGTTCAATATTAGAATTAAACCTATCCCAGAGTTTCTCATATGCTTTCATTACTATTCATTTAACGTTATTTCTTTTCTCCTTATAGTATTGTTTGTTCTCCATACTGGGGTTGCTTAAGTATTTTATACAGGGTGTTACAAAAAGGTACATCCAAACTTTCAGGAAACATTCCCACACACAAAGAAAGAAAATATGTAATGTGGACATGTGTCCGGAAACGCTTACTTTCCATGTTAGAGCTCATTTTATTACTTCTCTTCAAATTACATTAATCATGTAATGGAAACACACAGCAACAGAACGTACCAGCGTGACTTCAAACACTTTGTTACAGGAAATGTTCAAAATGTCCTCCGTTAGCGAGGATACATGCATCCACCCTCCGTCGCATGGAATCCCTGAAGCACTGATGCAGCCCTGGAGAATGGCGTATTGTATCACAGCCGTCCACAATATAAGCACGAAGAGTCTCTACATTTGGTACCGGGGTTGGGTAGACAAGTGCTTTCAAATGGCACCATAAATGAAAGTCAAGAGGGTTGAGGTCAGGAGAGCGTGGAGGCCATGGAGTTGGCCCACCTCTACCAATCCATCGGTCACCGAATCTGTTGTTGAGAAGCGTACAAACACTTCGACTGATATGTGCAGGAGCTCCATCGTGCATGAACCACATGTTGTGTCGTACTTGTAAAGGCACATGTTCTAGCAGCACAGGTAGAGTATCCCGTATGAAATCATGGTGGTGAATCGAGGAAGTACAGTACATACTGACGAAACTAAAATGAGCTCTAACATGGAAATTAAGCGTTTCCGGACACATGTCCACATAACATCTTTTCTTTATTTGTGTGTGAGGAATGTTTTCTGAAAGTTTGGCTGTACCTTTTTGTAACACCCTGTATATGCATACTGTTTTTCTTTGACAGCTTTCATTATGTCCTCATTCCAAATTTTTAGGCCTTTTCTGTTCTGTATTCTTTTCTTTTTGCGGAGAGCTTTTGGAGTTTGCCAGTCTTCTTCTATATTGTCCTTAGTTTGTAAGTTTGCTAGTTCTTCATTTAATCTCCTTTGGTACTGGTGTCTGATACTGTCCTCTTCAGGCAAGTATACCTTATAAATGCTTTGATGTTATTGGTTTGTTACTTGTTTATTTATTTTCTTCCATTTTGTAAAAAGATCTATTACGGAGATTACTGAGTCATGATCTGATCCTATACCTTGTCCTCTATAAACCCTTGTGTCCCTTACTTGGCCTGCTATCTTATTTACTAAGGTATAGTCAATTATTGATCTAAGACCTCTCTTGGCCCAAGTATACTTGCGTATATCCTTTTTCTTAAAAAGTGGATTTGTGATTTTTAAACTGTTGAAAGTGACAAAATCTCTTAGTATCCAGATTGAGATTTTCACTCTGCAGCGGAGTGTGCACTGATATGAAACTTCCTGGCAGATTAAAATTGTGTGCCCGACCGAGACTCGAACTCGGGACCTTTGCCTTTCGCGGGCAAGTGCTCTACCATCTTTTTTTTTCATAAAAACATTTATTAAAAAAACAATGTTACACATTCCAAATACATACTAAGTTATACATACATGATGTTATTTAAACAAAACGGTTTGATCATTTCAATTATGCTGACGTTAAGGAAAGACAACAGAAGATTGTGTTACTGACTAAATTACCGGAAAGAATTACGTTAAACATCAAGAAAAATTTTTTTAAAGGCATTCAAACTTCAACCTGAAGAAGTAAAATCTGCACTTTGAATTACATGAGCTGCAATCTTTACAGAAGCATAATTTCTTTATGATGGATATCAGCAAGTTCGTGGGATAATTTGAAATATAAAACAATTTAATAATCATATTAGGCAATTTCTGAAATACTTGAGAATGGCGGAAAGGAGATATATAATAAAGTTGACTAGCCTTCCAGCTCCACTTTCTGGACATTAATTGAATCTTAAGTATCTGAAGTGACCAGATCTATATAATCAGACTTTCACTGTGAAACTGACTTACACATCACAGTGCAGCCATTAAATATTACATTTATCAGATAGAATCTCATGGTTTTAACCAATCAATAAGGACAGTTCTATAAAAACTGTCTATTTCCAAATTTCTAGTATAAGCCAATAATGCACCTTCAATGTTTTGTGTTTTGACACTATTAGACACACAATCTCAATGTCACATAAGTTCTGTACATTAGCTTATAAATTTCAAACACTACTCTCTGAAGTAGAAAAAGCACACATCATAAATATACTGTAAAATCGTAAATAGTATCCTTAAGGTAACTACAATACATCATTGTCAACACAGCCTTCTTTTTTATATTAACCAATGCCCATTCTTTCAAATACAATTTTTAACATATTACTGAACTTTTTTTGTGATTCAAATAGTTTCTAATTTTGTGGAATTCACACAGCATGTATACCTTGAACTCTATGATGCTATCGGATCCTAATTTGTTAAGGACGTAGTTAACAAAATTTCCCAGCAACCAGTACACAGCGTTATTTTTTGCTTCTGGTAAATAGCGTGCTTCAGGCCTGTGTATCAATGACAGCGATATATACTCAGGGGATGTTCTTGTAATCAGAGCTATTTGCTCCCGGATCCACTTCCAACTATTCATGTGACCACTGCATGTATATCTATGAATTACTGTGTCAACTAGATGGCATTGTTGACATAAATTTGTTTCACAGAGTCCGATTGCATGCAGTCTTTCATTGGTACAAACTATGTTGTTAACTGTCTTGTACCATGACGTTTTTATATTAGACGTGAGCACATTAGAACTAATGTTTTTCCAAATCTCAGTCCACTCAATGTTTGGAAATTGTCGTTCAATTTTGTTCCTTCCTTCGCTTTTCTTTCGTTCCCGCATTATGGCTCTCGATGTTAAGTGTCGGGACTGCCTGAGTTCGACACTGACATAACTAAACTCAACATAGAAAATCCTCACGTGCTGTAAGCGACTGTTGATATTCTGCACGTCAATCGGGGGAAGCAGGCTTGGAGGTTTAATGATCTCGAAAAGTTGGCTGGTTATGCTTTCTCACGAGTCTCTTATTAAATTAACTTGCCTTTTGATAAAAAGAGCAGAGGCTTTATCCGTTATATCAGTTAATCCTAGTACACCATTTTTAGGATCTAAAGTGGCTACTTTAGCAGGTACTCTGAACACTTCGCCTCTCCACAGAAAGTTGGTGATTTTAGACATTATTCTCCTCTCTATCATTCTCGGTATTGGAAACAGCTGGGCAGTATAATTAGCCTTAGCAAGGATGCATGAGTTGATATACTGTGTTCTTTGAACTTGGTTCATATATCGAGTTAAATTCTCTACAATGGCTCCTTGCACTTTATCTGCTGCAACTTTCCAATTTAAAGCCGTCATTTTCATAGGGCATGCTGTCAGGGTGATCCCAAGTGTTTTATGTTGTCGGACTAATTTTGCCCACTCGTCGTTTATATTATCAAAACCTCTGAGATTTAATATCTTACTTTTTTTCGTTTGCATTGGCTCCAGATGCTCTACAGTACGAATCAATCACTGTTGCTAGCGTGGTTACCTCATCATTGTTCCTTATAATGACCCCTATATCGTCAGCATAGGCTCTTATAACGGTTTTATTTCCTGATAATGTTAAGCCTTTTAATCTAGCATGGACATGTCGGAGGAAAGGTTGCAGCGAAATGGCGAAGAGCGACATGGACAGAGGACTTCTTTGATGAACACCTTGTTGTATTTGTATCGGCCTGGATTGTTGACAATTCACCGCTATTTTAGCATTTATTCCAGTTGCTATGTTCTTAATCAACTGTATGACCCTATCGTTGAAACCTATTTTCTTCAATGTCTGTAGAAGATATTCATGATTTACTACATCGAACGCTTTATAAAAATCTAAGAACAATAAAGCACACTTTATGTTTGTTACCGAAGTTATAGCAATGATATCCCTGAATTCCGCTAGATTTTGAAAAATGGTTCTGCCTTGCGCACAGTTCTGATGTTGACTAATAATTTTGTCTGTAAGGCACGAAATTCTCTTGTTTATTATTCTAGCTATTAATTTATAATCAGAATTCAGCAGTGAAATTGGACGAAAATTATTTAAGTCTTTGTTTCCATTATTTTTTGGCACCAGAACAATTTTACTCTCCTTAAACTCAGCCGGAATCATTTTACCCTGAGTAACCTCATTTACAATGTCCGTGATTTTCGCACCTACTATTGGCCAGTAACGGATGTAAAACTCTGCTGGCAGACCATCCGGTCCTGGGAATTTTTTTGGTGGTGAGGCGCACAGAGTCTCATACACGTCTTCTTCACTGACAACCTCGAGAAAATTTTCGTTGTCATCTTCTGTCAGCTGTAGAGCTAGGATGTCAAGGAATTGGCTCAAATGGCTCTGAGCACTATGGGACTCAACTGCTGTGATCATCAGTCCCCTAGAACTTAGAACTACTTAAACCTAACTAACCTAAGGACATCACACACATCCATGCCCGAGGCAGGATTCGAACCTGCGACCGTAGCAGTCGCACCGTTCCTGACTGCGCGCCTAGAACCGCGGCCGGCTGTCAAGGAATTCTGCCAAGGAAGCATCACTACTTTGATGTACAGAATATAGCTAGCAGCAATGGCGATAATGCTCGTCCATGATTTCCTGCTGGGTTCTGAGAGTCGTGCCGTGTTTTGTTTGAATTTCATCAATAAAAGTCCTTCTCCCGTTTTTCGTATGCTTCACTAAATGATATAGGGAAGTAGTTTCATCTTCTGACACCGAATTTGCCTTCGATTTTATTTTCAAACCTTCCATTTGACTTCTCTTGATATTAAGTAACTTGGCTTTGACTTTTTTGATGTCTGTTATCCGAAGTGAGGAACCTGCTGAGACTTGATCATATAGATCTCTCAAAAAGGAATAATAATACTCTATAGTGCATTTCATTTCCCTTGCGCTCTGGGCACTGTATTGAATAAGAACTTTCTTCAACTTTGGCTTTGCCATTTTAACCCACCAGTCAATAGCAGTGGCATATCTACTACAGGCTCGCAGGCATATTGCCCGTTTTTTTCTTTAATCAGATCTTCTAAATCATGATTTACTAACATGGAAGTATTCAAATTCCACTGATTCTTGAATCGGTGAACCGGCTGACTTTTTAGATTTATGCAAGCTAAGACACTTGAATGGTCTGAAAAGTACGTAGGAATGGTTTCTACTTTTGTCACGGAAGTTTCAAGATTTTTAGAAATATATAGTCTATCAATCTTGCTACGTGATGTTGCCGTGACATAAGTGAACTCAACAGTGGAGGGGTATTTGATTTCCCATATATCTGTTAATTCTAAACCAGTAACTAGTAGTTTTAGGTCACTTGAGAAATTAAAATTAGGCAACTGATCTTTTCGATTTAAAACACATTTAAAATCACCTCCAAGTAATAACTGTCTTGGCGATTTCCTTAACAAGTATATCAGGTCATCTTTGTAGAAACGTGCCCTGTCAGCTCGATGAGAACTTCCTGAAGGGGCGTACAAGTTGATGATAGTCACATCACAGATATTTAGTCCTATTCCCCTTCCGGATTCCAGTCGTTCCACCTCGCTTACTGTAATCCCTTCCCTCACCAAAACAGCTGTTCCAACACTTGTTTCGGGAGACACATTTATGTAACTGACAAAGCCGGGAATTACCAACTCCGAAATTAGAACTTCTTGTAACAGGGCAATATCAGTCGCGGATTCGTACAAAAATTCCTTAAGGGCCGATAATTTCAAACCGGTCGTGATTTTATTTATGTTTATAGTGGTGACAGAATAAGATTGCGTCATTGTGTTTTCACTATGTAGTTGTTTTGATGAACTAATTTAGTTTCCTTTGGTTCAGGGTTCAGCTAAGCTGTAACAGTTTTCTCGGAAGGCTGAACATGGAATAACACTTCCATCTGTTTATTAGTTACTGTCCAGTTTTTTTCTGCTTCTGATGTTTTCTCTTGTAACGCAAGCAGAATGATTTCCTGGTAAACTTTCTGATTTTTCCTCCAGTGATTCGTGTACGACCGTTTCGGACTGAACATTCTTTGGGCTTGGGTCGCCCCTACCGGATTTTCCCTTCCCTTGGTTACAAGCTACATTCTCATTTGGTTGCGTCAGTATTTTACTTCGCGGCTTATCTGGAGCAGCAGCAGACGCTTTCGCAATTGCGGTTGCCGGCGCCTGCCCTGAGGTGTTGACCGTGATTTCAGTTTGGCCACCACTTCCTCGTTCTTTATTAATTTCACTCACTTTCTGATCGAGGGAAACAAATGGAGACTGAAGTTTTGCAACCTCTCCCTGAATTTGTTTATTATCAGATAGATTCTGATCTTTGCAATCGGCTATTGCACCTGTTGTTTCTTGCAAATTAATGCTGTTTACACCCCCTTCATTTTCTGGTACCGTATGTGTATTATCTTTCTGTTCATTAGTTTCCATTCGCATTTTGCCTTCAGGTTCCTCTGCCTCCTCATCGCACTGTTTTTGCTTGCGAAGTGAGGGAGCGGGACAAGACAGCTCGTCCTCTGAACAACTATCAGTTATCTCCAGAGGTCGTTTTTTCGGTTGCATTTCAGTTTCACGAGTAGTGGCAACAGGATTTCCTTTTGTTGTTAACGGGGGAAATTGACTATTATCGTGAAGGGACACATCAGTTTGGCCTGCTGCGTTAACATCCTCAACCAGTTGTTCCGGGCTATTCTTTGGTAACAGATCATTTAAGGTAAGCTTCTGACGCTGTATCAAATTACTTTTAAGAACAACAGTTCGCCGCGGACATTCCTGTCTGAAGTGGCTGGTTTCGTTACATATATGACATGTAGCTTCCTGACCTGTATAAACAATTTGTGCCTTATACCCACAAACATTTATGTGAGACGGAATATTCTTCTTAACGTCCATCTCTACACTGCGGAACCCGTTAAAACACTGCAGTTTAAAGCGAGGCGACCATCTTTCATTTGCAATTGATTTAACGTCTCTGTAGTTTGAAAGAGCTTCCTTAATCTTATCATTTTCAATTTCAATGGGAAGATTCAAGACACGAACGATTTTGTAATGAATGTCCGCTCTATAGATGGAAACCTTACTTTTATAACCATTTCTATGCACAAAATCTACTTCATAGCCCCACTTTCGTAACACTTTATCAACAGTCGAAGCACTGATTAACTTGACAAAAACACAGTATCTTTCATGATCCAGTTGCCAGGTATGAACGGTTTCAGAATTTAGTCCAGTTACCTGTGTAATCCAGTCATCTATTTCCAGGGGTGTCGGCTGAACAGGACGGGATTCCTTGTCAAACGCAAATACCAGACTATTCTTCCTGAGGTTTGTAGCCATGGTTAATTCAGCGAAGCAATTTCGGTTAAACAACCGAAATTCCAAGTAGCAGCAGCAAGACCAGAAAGAGCGATCAGATCACAAGGAACAGGAACGAACACGGAGATTAACGGACGGACGGCACTCGGCGAAGCACAAGTACAGCGATGTAAACACTGAAGTGCAGCGCAACAGTTAACACAGGCCACTCGCGAGCGCGGCCACGGCCACCTGTATTAGACAGGCGGCCGTGGCGCGGCTGAAACGGAACTACCATCTGAGCTACCGAAGCACGACTCACGCCCGGTCCTCACAGCTTTACTTCTGCCAGTATCTCGTTTCCTACCTTCCAAATTTTACAGAAGTTCTTCTGCGAACCTTGCAGAAGTGCTTCTGTAAATTTCGGAAGGTAGGAGACGAGATACTGGCAGAAGTAAAGCTGTGAGGACCGGGCGTGAGTCGTGCTTCGGTAGCTCAGATGGTAGAGCACTTTCCCGCGAAAGGTAAAGGTCCCGAGTTCGAGTCTCGGTCGGGCACACAGTTTTAATCTGCCATGAAGTTTCAAAATCTCTTAGTAATTTTCCATTTCAATTAAATAATGGTTCTCCAAACGGACATATAACATTTGTTACTGGGATATTTCCTATTCTGACATTGAAAGCAGCCATCATATTGATTGATTGGTTGATTGATTGTCCAATTGTCCAAAAACAAAACTTTTACAGGGATGTAAATAATTAATCTATGTTAGAAATTATGCTCATAGAAATCTTCCATTATATAAAAACTATTTTGAACTAATAAAGTTCTTACAAATATCTTACAATTTTTTCAGCTCCAGACTCTTAACTGACTCTGGTAATTTATTAAATATCTTTACAGACGTGTGTTTTGAGCTGTTTAGAGTTTTGGAATATGAGCAGTAGTCTTTTCTTACATCATTACAGTGTCGTGTGTTATAACTATGTACGAGGGTCAGTCAAAAAGTAATGCCTCCTATTTTTTTTTCTACGTTTAATTGTCAGGAAATTTAAATGCAATTACATAGGTTGAAAACCACAACACTGAGGATCATTTTGTCATTTTTCAATGTAATCTCCGCCCATCTCTACAGTTTTGGTCCATCTTTGAACAAGGGCATGTATCCCAGCACGGTAAAAATCACAGCTCTGCTTCCTAAGCCATTGACGCACGGATGTTTTGACGGCCTCCTCATCTTCAAAATGAATCCCACGATGAGCTTCTTTTAGTGGCCCGAACAGATGGAAGTCTGATGGTGCCAGGTCAGGGCTGTATGGGGGATGAGGCAAAACTTCCCATCCGATTTTGACAATCTCTTCAGAGGTGTGACGACTGGTGTGTGGTCTTGCATTGTCATGCAAAAGAAGAACATCTGCCATTGATTTTGTTGGGCGAACTCGCTGAAGACGTGCTTTAAGTTTGTTGAGGGTTGTGTCGTATTGAACAGAATTTATTGTGCATCCCTGCTCCAAAAAATCAACCAGAATCACACCCTCTGTATCCCAGAAAACTGTTGCCATAACTTTCCCTGCCGATCGCACAGTTTTGAATTTTTTCTTCCTCGGCGAGCTTGTGTGACGCCACTCCATTGACTGCCTCTTTGATTCGGGTTCAAAAAAATGCACCCATGTTTCGTCCCCGGTCACAATTTTTTTCAGAAACTCATCTCCCTACAAACGGAAGCGCTGCAAGTGTTGGGAGGCTATTGTTTTCCTTGCCTCTTTATTCTGATCGGTTAACATTCTTGGAACCCACCGTGCACAAACTTTTGAGTACCCCAATTGTTTAATAATCGTGATCACACTGCCTTTACTAAGAGAAATAATGCGACACACTTCATCTGCAGTCACCCGACGGTCACCACGAATGATGTCATCAACTTGCTGAATGTTGTGTGGAGTCACTGCACTCACCGGCCTGCCGCTCCGCTTTTCGTCAGTCAACGGTGTTTGCCCTTCAGCTTCCTTACAACGACGAACCCATCGTCTAACAGTGCTGACATCCACTGTCACAACACCATACACCTTCTTCAGTCTTTCATGAATGCGTATGGGCGTTTCACCTTCTGCATTCAAGAATTCAATCACACAACGCTGTCTCAAACGAACATCGATGTCGGCCATCTTACAAACTTCTGCTGTGCTGCCACCTGTTGACACAGAAAGTTACTACTGCAGTGGATTGCAGAAGAAGGTTTGAGGAATGGCGCCAAATTCAAATTTTTCACTTAACTTAATTTCTTTAAGTAGAAAAAAAATGGGAGGCATTACTTTTTGACCGACCCTCGTACATCAGAATTCAGATCAAAACTAGACAAGTTCTTTTTAATGTACAAGAGACATTGAAATATGTATATACATGGCAAGGTCATAATACTAAGTTTAATAAATAATTCTCTACAGTGAGTTCTTTACATATCAGTCTCACAGCTTTTTTCTGGGCTGTAAATAAGCATTTTGAGTAGCAATTATTTCCCCACAAGATTGTCCCAAACGTCAAATGAGAGTGTATATAACTATAATAGACAGAAAGCAAAATTTTCTCATCTACTATTACTTGTGATTTTCTGAGCATAAATATTCCTTCAGAAATTTTTGGTGTTAAATAATTCACATGTGCCAGCCAGCCTAAATTATTTTGTAAAACAATGCCAAGAACAGGAACTGTCTCTAACGTGATTCTGTTGTTATAAGAAATGTTTAATTCCTGTGTTTTATTTATGTTCATAGACAGGCTATTGACGTTGTACCAGTCAGAAAGTATATCTACCTTGAGTGGGGTAGAGTTACTTACATTATTGTTTGTAGGCACTGTAACACTTAAACTGATATCAGCTGCATACAAGTAACAGTTTGTAGTGTCATCTATTACATTGCTAGGTAGGTCATTCATATATAATATGAACAAGAGAGGGCCCAAGATTGACCCTCGAGGAACACCATGGTTAATGGGTAAGAAACTAGAATATTGGTTATTGAAGTAAACAGTTTGAGATCTATTAGATAAGTATGACTGAATAATTTTAACAGCAGAGACTGAGAAACCTACAGTTTTTAATTTCAGCAGCAGAGTGTTAGGCATACAGTGTCAAACGCTTTTGATGAATCAAAAAACTTTGTACTTACAACAAATTTTTCTTCTTTTGCTTCAAGACAGTTACATATGTAGTCCATAACAGCATCACATGTTGTTAGATTTTTCCTAAACCCAAACTGGTTATTTGAAAGTAATTAATGAGAATCTAGAAAATTGATTATTTGAATACTCACTAGTTTCTCAATGACCTTGGATAAAAGTGGTACAAGAGAAACTGGCCTGTAATTGCTAGGCAAATTATTGTCACCTTTTTTGCGGACTGGGATTACTTTAGCTACTTTTAATTTTTCAGGGAAACAACTTCCATCAAAGCAGTTGTTTATGATGTGACAGAGAACCTCTGCTATATTATGACTACTAAGTTTCAATATTTTAGAGCTGATATTGTAAATATCCAGTGAATCACTTTTGCTAAGAGAAAGAATAACAGAGTGTACATCTTCTACACAAATGTGTTCAAAATAACACATTTTCCATAGCATTTTGGTTTTTATACGCAACATCCAAATAGTAGCTAGGTTCATGTTTACTATCAGGTATCTTAGTAACTACACTATCTACACCATTTACAAAATAATTATTAAAACTATTGGCACTAATTTCTGATCTAGATACAAATTCTTTGCTACCCGTTGCTAGATTCTCATTAATGATTATCCACATTTCTTTTGGTTTATTAATAGATTGTGCAACCAATTTGCAATTATATTCTAATTTAACTTTCTTAATACCCATTCTGTACTGATATTTGCATTCTTTATATCTTAATTTCGCACACAGACAAGATTAATTCTTTGCTAAGGAGTAGAAATTGTTGCATTGATCTTTAATTTTTCGTAGTTCCTGTGTGTACCACTTATTTTTATTTATTGTTGGTACCCTGCTCATTTTAACACATTTGTTCTTTAGTGGCAGGCCAGTATTAACTGCCCACATGAATAATTCAAGAAAGTTGTTCAAATGGTATTGTGCTCCAGTGTTACCATACACACACAACCAATTAATTTCTCTGAGACATTTTAAAAAAACAGGTATATTACAGTCACTAATTGTACGTTGTGTCTTATAAATCACAGAAGGCTTGGTAACATTAAAAATCATTGCATCCATGTTTACATGAATAATAATTCCATGATGATCAGAAAGAAGAGTGTCAATCACATTTGTATCATATTTTGAAGAATGAAAAGTTGTAAC
This sequence comes from Schistocerca serialis cubense, assembly GCF_023864345.2. Classification (NCBI taxonomy): domain Eukaryota; kingdom Metazoa; phylum Arthropoda; class Insecta; order Orthoptera; family Acrididae; genus Schistocerca; species Schistocerca serialis. The sequence continues at coordinate 408,986,502 of NC_064643.1, forward strand.
AATATTGTCTATACACGTACCCATGTTTACACTACCAGGTCTGGTGACGACATTCTTCAGCATGATATTTATCCCATAGCTTTTAACTAAGCTATTTATTTCCAAGTTGTCAGAAGTACTGGAGTTGAAATTAATATTAAAATCAGCCATCGGAATTACATTAACTTTCATTAAAACCAATGTGTTTAATAAGATGTCCAACCTTTCAAAAAATTCTCTCTTATTTTCCAATACTGGGTTTCTGTAAATACAGATAAAGGCTATCCCATAAGTCACAGTGTAACAGGTAGATATTTCCAAAGTTTCCTCCACAAATAAATTTATTACACTAGGTAGTGGCTCAAAAATTCTTATCTTTACGCCAAAAGTAAGAGACTACTTTAAAATCTGGAATGCCTGTCAAGTTGATGCCATCAGGGTTCATCCAATGTTCAGCTAAACCAAGGACTTCTATTTGCTTTTCCTCGATCAGAACATGCAATGCATCTGTTTTGTCTAATAAGCCCTGTATGTTAAGAAACATAATCTTTGCGGTATAGTTAAATATAATGTTATTAGATTTGGAGATACTGCCTACTGAACTATTTATTTGCTGTTTTTTTTTTTTTTTTTTAGTGTGAGTTAGGCCCTGGTCAACAGGAAGTGACCAAGCCTGGTCTGGACTAGGCTTGGTGAGTGACTCACGTTTCTCTGGTTCTTTAAACCTGCTTTCATTTTACTATATTGGTTTGATGTAGAACTACTCTTACTTAATTTAGTGCAAGAGTCTAATACTACTTTTTTGGAAAATTCGAGAATTCTTTCACTTACATATTTTTTTTTTACCAAGACTGTTCAGGTGAAGTCCATGTAATGTATGAAATCTACTTCCTAATCTACTGATGTCCACAAATGATACATCTGTATATTTCTTACAAATATTAAACATAATTTCATTTGCTTTTCTTACTTCTAAATTGACGCAGGACCACATGGGTAGATCATGGCGGTGAGACACTGAGAAAACTAAGACATTAGTGTTTCTTAAACGATGTAATGTTTCGTTAAGGGAAAGCTGAAGTCTTCTTGTTTCATTCCTAGCCACATCGTTTGTGCCAACCAGGAACACGGCAACACATTCAGAATCCAGATCATCCATTTCAGCGTTTCTTGCTGCCACATCCTGGAAACAAGTATTTGGCTTAATTGTACTAGTGATGTCTTGTAGACACTTTTGTCTCATCACTCGAGCAATATCTGATCAGCAGCACTGTATTTACTCAGTCTTCTGTAGTTCTTTATAGAAGCTTTCAGACTCATATTTTTTCACTTCTTCAAGTGCATATACACTTATAAAGGTGGCGTTACCCCTTATCAGTTTCAGACTGACTTTAAGTATTCTTTCACTTAGGTATATACAATCTTGGATGTCTTTATCCCATTTTTTTATGCAGGAGTAGTTGGTTGCTCTTTTATGTTGTACAACACCACTATACAACATAATGTAATCCCCTAAATATTTATTTCCTCTTAATTTCTTTTTAGTTTCTGTGAGTGCTACAGCATCGATATTCATGTTGCTTAGTAAATTTACTAGTTCTACCTCCTTTTGGGAAAAAAATTCCTCTCACATTTCAGGTTGTTACTTTGATATGTCCATTTATCCATTTTCGTTTGTCCTTTTTCATAGCCTTCTCATTTACCTTTGACACCGTCCTGTTCCTGAGGCTCATTTGGATACTGGGAGTAGTCTGTGTTTTCTGAGAGTTGGTTACCAGCCATCTGGTCAACCCCTTCTAGGAGGACCAGAATTTTCTTTTGGGGTTATCTCCCTTAGCCGATATGTTCCAGTTATTTAAAGGCGCCAGAAATAAGTTCGCCTTTCATTCTCTCCCCTTGCCTTTGTAGCCTGTATCCACTGTGTCTAGGGGTCTCACGACTCTTGCCTTCTAGGAAGTGGGAGTAGGATTTGTTGGCAGAGCTGCATTGAAATCCTTGAGGTCTGCTTGATTTCTCAAATTTCAGTGGACATTTCCCATAGTTTTCTTTCTGCAAACAGGTATCAGCAGTCTGAGCAGACTCCAACCTTTGCCAACCTTTGATTGTTGGAGAATAGAAAAGAGAAATGAAAGACATCCTCAGGCCTCGAAACCTAATACCATTGGGGTTGAAAGAGTAAGAGTTGGCCAAGGGAGGCCGATAGGAAAGAATACAGAAGAAGCTGGGCACAAGTAAGTGGAAGTAATATCAGACTTAGCTAAGGGCCCATGTAGCTGCAACCTACATACTCACAAGACGGGAGACCCCTCGGGGGACTACTCTTTGTCTGGAATCTCACCAACTGACCTGCTGGAATGAGTGACCCTACTGGGAGCATAGCTCTCGCCAGCATGGCTCAGTGGATACACACAAACCTCCCCACCAACGTTAAGGTGGTAGTCCTTGAGGAGGATCTTATTTGGTGAACAATTAATTATTCTGGGCTGTGCTCTTACTTTATTTATCACAGTACTGAATCGAGGAAGGCAGTGAGAGAAGAGAGAGGATTATAACACAGTCTGGAAATGATCTGCAAGGATGTTAAGTTACACAGACCAAGCGTGCTTGAATTAATGAATAGACAACTAAAAGTGATTAGCTGGCTTTCAAGCTATCTGGGTATAAATGGAAATTTCATACAAAACTGCACTCTAGGAAATAGAATTACACGAACTGAGAAATTAATAAATGGAAATTATTCCACAGTCAAATCGGAAATTTATTCTTATCGTTTTCCACTACTGCAGCGTGAACATCAGGTGACTGGTTTTTATCGTTTTCTTTATCTTCATACACTGGGGCGGAGAGAAACCCAAGGCTAAATATGCTTGTCTGAGCGTTTGTCCCTTTCTCCTCTTTCGCTTTTTTTCTTTTATCTTCATTGCCCTAGACTTTATTAGATTCCATCATGTTGACACCACTTAAATCAAGTAGCAGTCTTGCACATCAGTACCTACAGCTGTCAAAAGTGTGTAAAATAAATCACTGTTAGAGCTGCAAACTCAAAACACTGGAGACGAGGTTGAGGCGCATTGGGGTCAGCTCTCGGTATCACTGCGTACAAAACTGCAGGCCTTAAGTTAGGTACACGCATTACAGTTTTTCTCTCTCACAAGGGAACCTCCCCATCGCACCCTCCTCAGATTTAGTTATAACTTGGCACAGTGGATAGACCTTGATAAACCGAACACAGATCAACTGAGAAAACAGGAAGAAGTTGTGTGAAACTGTGAAAAAATAAGCAAAAATATACAAACTGAGTAGTCCATGGGCGACATAGGCAACATCAAAGAGCGCGTGAACTGAGGAACGCCGTGGTCTCGTGGTAGTGTGAGTAGCTGCATGAAGGAGAGGTTCTTGGTTCAAGTCTTCGCACAAGTTAAAATTTTACTTTCTTTATTTTTGCATAGTTATTATCTGTCCGTTCGTTCATTGACGTCTCTGTTCACTGTAATAAGTTTAGTGTCTGTGTTTTGCGACCGCATCGCAAAACCGTGCGATTAGTAGACGAAAGGACGTGCCTCTCCAATCGGAACCGAAAACATTTGATCGCAAGGTCATAGGTCAACCGATTCCTCCACAGGAAAACACATCTGATATATTCTATACGACACTGGTGACGGCATGTGCGTCACATGACAGGAATATGTTGTTGACCTACCTAACTTGTACACTTGGCGAATGGGTAAAAAGATTCTTCTACCTTGCCCAATTTAGGTTTTCTTGTGGATGTGATAATCACTCCCAAAAAAGTGATGAAAACATAAGAGTTTGTCACATAAACTGAAAATAAAAAATTAAAGTTTTGACTCGATGGAAGATTTGAACCAGGTCCATTTTTACCGTTCGGACGCCCGAGTCCACCTGTATTCGGTAAGCGCTCCCCCATTTTTCTCTTGTTAGTCCAAAAACATTCCCATAAAGCCTACAGCTCTTAATGATTTCTTCGTCCGGTACTTCAAACTGTAAATTGTAGATTTTGACGTTATGGATCCCGTAGCCAGAAGTCTGCATCTGAACGTTGCTTAGTGACCCATCTCGGTGTTTAAATTTCCAAGTTCCCCCATTTGTATTCACCAGTCTGTCAATTTCTGCGGGATCCCCTATTTTTATAAACAGAGCGTACAGAATAAAGTCCAGCTGAATTCCAAGAATGTCCTCTATCGGCACTTTTACGTCATCAACTATCCAATTGTGGATGTCGAAAGCAGTCGGCTTCTCCAAATTCCTATCAAACGTGCACTGGATCGTGTCTTCACGATTGAGCGTCGCCATGATTTTCCGATTTTAAACGTTAAAGGTACAAAGTTTTATACTCGCCAAGGCGAAGTAGCTGCAGCTCGGCGTCCACCTCAGGCGGCGGGCGGGGTGCGGGGTCGGTCTCGTGGCCAGCCGGCGACGGCGGGGCGGCCGGGAAATCCTCTGCTACCTGGGACGCACAATAGCGAGCGGCACACGTGTTCACAGGCGGGCAGCCAGCCAAGAACTAAGGACCTTTCGTTCCGCAGCTGCTAACGTTACCACGAGACCACGGCGCTCCTACAATCCCAGTGTCCTTGATGTTGCCTATCTTCCCATGGACTACTCAGTTTGTATATTTTGCTTATTTTTTCACAGTTCCACACAACTTCTTCCTTTTTTCTCAATTGATTTGTGTTCAGTTTTTCAAGGCCTATCCAATGTGCCAACTTATAACTAAATCTGAGGGGGGTGCGATGGGGAGGTTCCCTTGTCAGAGAGCTTTTGCGAGTAATAAGTGTTGTGTCAACAGCAGCAGGAGTCAGCTCACCGGCAGTACCTGAGACTGCAGCAGAGCAGGATCTCTGGTAGTCACGCTCTGACACATTAGGCCTCTCATGTAGACGACAACCTCTTGTCTATCGAGAGCTGATCGCCATAGCTCTCAGACCAATAAAACTGTAACGACTTTGTTGGGAGGGCTTAGAGTGCTTGAGCGGCCATACTGCGTCCGACTTGTTTCGTATTTCACAGCTTGAACACTGCCACATCTTGTTAACATATAACTACTCTTCGGTAGTTCCCCCACTCCGGTTCAACTGACAGGTGCCAGGTGTGCACGGGAACTGTGATATTTAGGAACAGCAAGGGGAATCCCAAACGCGGCGCAGTTATGCTAATTCTTTATTTCGGCATCGGCGGGTGCTATCTCCCGTCGACGCGAAGAGGGCTGACGAAGTATACGGCGCTCGGTCCACGCATTCTTTTGTTTCTTTTATTCGTTCACAGAAGAGTAAAACTGCCACCTGCAACCATACTTTGCTGGAGGTAAACTATAATATTGCTGACTTGGCAACACTGACCTCTGTTATGAACCGATGACTGATGAATGTTGTCATCTTTGAACATGTGCTAAAACCCAATAAGATACAAAATTTATTTTAGGATAGTAAACTAATATTTTCCAACAGAGCACCCTGGGGGATCCGAACTTTTGACAGACTGGGGTCCCCAGTGAGGCTTGGGCCCCAGTGATTTTGCCCCCTGCTCTCGTCTGGCCTGGATGAAATGGGGTTTAGGTAACTAATATTTCTGAGTACATCTTAAGACTACCGACAAGTCTGTTCGCGCCTTCATTAACAGTGGATGCCAAAGGATTTTTTAGCACCGATGGGACACCCAAAAATCACAGGTATCGGTGAAATCCCAAAATTTTTGACATCCGAAAAATGTAATAACATGGGTTACACAGAATTCAGATGAACGCAACGAGTTAAACGAGCCAGTTTCGAGACGTTTGGCAAGCGGATTAAATATGGCAATGGCTAGGTACTCTCTCTGTTGGTTATGTCACTCCCAAAGAGTGCACGAGGCTACATACAGCACCGTCACCTTGCTGTTGGCATCTGGCCTCCTGTTCTGTGAAAAGTCTGCATCATTCGCACAGACTATGTTAACGTGGCAGTCAGCATTAAGAAATGGAATTCGGCCAGTATTACACTATCATATTTCTTTGTCAAAGTTGGTATGTCAAATATTTATGTCAAAGAAATTTGATGGTGTAATAGAGAACTTTGTCAAATCTCGACTGTCCTCAAACAAATATGATCAAATCTACGACCTCGTTGTAAATTTGATCATAAAAGTAGCTTATCTTATGTTCACTGCAATGTGAAATGTTACCACTTCGAGCGCTAGCATCGCTGCAATGTTCTGTCACCAGTAGTTTGTTTGTAAACATGGCTGAAAAGTTTAATACGTGCGTGCTGTCAACGACAAAATTAATAGAAATGTATGAAGCTGATCAGGCACTTCACAACGTGAGGTACCCCGAGTACAGAAATAGATTAAGAAGACTAGAGAGCTACAAAGAAGCTGTGGAGGTCAGTAGCCGTGACATACGGCCCAGGTGCACGGCTGACGACGTAAAAAAGAAAATTAAAAGGCCGCCACTCAAGTTACTCTCACGAGAAAGAAAAAGTACGTAACGACCTACTTATTTCATTATGTATTCTGAGCTTTCCAGTCTTCTTAATCTATTTTTGTACTCAGGATACCCCACACTGTAAAGCGCCTCATCAGCTTCATACATTTCTATTAATTTTTTAGTTGTGAGACACAAAATGTAATTATTACTTTGACCTACAAAAAAATAGTTTTTAATGCACATAAAGTTTATTGAACATTTATTTACTTTCAGATATTGGTCGTTTAGTGCTTTAGAAATTGCTTCACACGTTTCAGGTTTTTTTTTAGTTAATGTGTAATGTGATATTCGAGTGCTGTACAGTAAGTAACTATCTCCTGTAGCAAAAAATCGGGAGTGTTACTGTGAACCTGTATTCTGCAGATATAGCAGTTCTCAAGGGAGTATTGTGCTTTGTGATATGACGAGACACTTCACTGAGTAAATACTGAAATGTATGCTCATCCATTCCTAAGTAATTTATGTACGACTTGATGTCCTCCACTAGAACTTTACGTAACAAATTTTGTTGAATGCCTTTATCGTCTCGTAAAACACACGGTTTCACACAGGTACGTTTCTTTTTTTTCACCCACTTCTCTTCCTAATGCGCACACAGTGCAATTGTGATACATGCAAGTGCTGTGCATAATACGTTGTTGATGTCAGCCATGTAGAACTTGATGAAAAATATGATGACGGTGTAGGCTAATGCCCCTTTTTAGCGCCACGTCAAATATGTTTGTCAACCAAATTTGACGAATATTTGATCATATATTTGATCAAATCTTTGTCAAAGAAATATGATAGTGTAATATCGGTCTTCCCCACGTCTGCTGTTACTCTGCAGCAGGATTCTCGTCAGGGCCTTATCGTGTCGAGGTCACTAGCCACATTTATAAAAGACAGCTGTTGTTCGCTGTGCAAAGTGGAAATTTGGTGCAAGAGCTTGTGCAGTATTGCTTATGACTTTCCAACCACGACACTGCGCTGTGCACAAGGGCATCATCAGGTAGCAAGAGTTGCTGATCCTCTCTGATAAATCGTTCGTGTAAAAAGACAACAGTAGAGGCACTACTATGCTCCCTCGAGTCACACTCGGTGACACTCTTTTTCTTTTCCTTCAGAATGTAATTCAGTCATCAGTTGCAACTATACTTTTTATTATGCTTTACCGTTTTAGACAAATTAATTTGTCATCATTGGGACATTACAAAATTAGGGATAGTATAAATATTTATGACCTTTATCTTCTACTTCACATAAATGTACGGGCAAGGTCTAAAGGTTTATAACAGCACTAATTTTGTAGGCTTCTGAAGATGTCTAATTTGTCGAAAAGTGTAAAGCGTAATACAAACATATTTGCAACCAATGACTGAATTTTATGCTGAAAAATATACAGTGTGAGTCACTAACTATTGCCACCAAGATTAACTCCGAAAGTATGATAGGAGCTGAAACGTTTGTGGGACAAATGTTGCATACGACAACGAGGGCCATAATATAACGTTGGTTTTATGTTGCTAGATGGGGTCACTTCAGAGATATGAAAGTCAACTGTAATTTTAAATGGGATGCTACAGTTGGATACTTATTTTCTGATAGCGACTAATGAGATGAATCCAATGTTATGTAACAGTAAGGTCTTTGAAGGTCAACAAAGGTCACAAAGGCGGCATGAACGTCCATTTACAGAAGGTGGTCGAAGTTATGAGCATTGGTATGAGTGCAGTGCTGCAATCATCTTATTATGGATTGAGTGGTATTCCTTATCACAACAGCACTTATCGAAGCACATACTCTGACAATTCTCTCTCGCTTCTCTGCAGGTGCAGTTGGAACATCTTTATAAACAATGTCTTTTACGAATCCACACTAGAAAAAATCCAGAGACGTCAAGTCTGGCGAACGATCCGGCCGCAACACACCTCCTCCATGTCCAATCCAACAATTTGGGAATTGTCTCTGCAACTCATTTTAGCCATCAGCAAAAAAAATGTGCCAGACACCCATTTTGTTGATACCACATTCTGTTCCTTGTTCCTAAAGGTATTTCATCCAATAGCAGACCTAATGTTTCTTGCAGGAATGTGGTGTACTTCCCACCATTAAGATTTCCTTCGATGAAATAGGGACCTATAATTCTGTCCTCCAGAAACGCACATCATACATTCACCGACCACGGTTTCTCGTGTGCAACTTGCCACAGCCAGCATTGATTTTCAGTTGCCCAATAATGCATGTTATGTAAATTAACATTTCCAAGGTTCATGAATGTATCCTCATCAGTAAATAAAATCAAATCAGTAAATGTGTCATCCCTCTGAATCTGAAGTTGAGCACATCGGCAGAATTCAATGCAACGCTTACAATCCGTACCAGTTAAATCTTGGTGGAGACTAATATGGTAAGGATGATATTTACGGCGATGCAGAACACGAACAACACTATTCTGGCTCATGACAGATTCCCTTGCGATTTGACGCGAACTAACACAAGGAGATCGAAGATCGAACCACAGCGGCAAGAGTACCAATTTCAGTTCCCTCGTTAGTAACTTTCCTTCGCCGGATATGTTTCTGATGCGTTAAAGATCCAGTTGTTCTCAGTTTATCACACACGTATTTAAATGTACGACGTGTAGGGTGAGTACACTGAGTATATCTTTCAGCGTATAAGTCTCTAGTTCTCACTGAATTTCGTTGGCATTCTCCGTAAATGAGAAGCATATCGACATGTTCTTCAAAGGAATACATCATTCACATTCGCTTGATTCGGCAATACTACTCTCACCGTTCCTATTAATGTTTTATTGCGAAACCGTCGAATGGTGTTTAGATATCAATGGCACATTAGATGGATACGCCGTATTCGGCGAATATTTACTGCTTGCACGATATAAGAGAGAATTGTCAGAGCATGTGCTTCGATAAGTACCAAAGCAATAAGGAATACCACTAAATCCATGATACGAAGACTGCAACGCTGCATTGATACGAATGGTCATCATTTGAAACACCTTCTGTAAATGAACGTCCATGCCACCGTTGTGCCCTTCGTTAACCTTCAAAGACCTTACTTTTACCCATCATATTTCTCGATTGCCGCTTTCAGAAAATAAGTACCAAACTATAGCATCCCTTTTGAAAAAACAAAGTTGACCTTCATATCTCTGAAGCGACCCCACCGAACAACAAAATACCGACGCCATATTATGGCCCTCGTTGTACCAAGCAACATCTGTCCCACAAACTTTTCAGCTCCTATCATACTTTCGGAGTTATTCTAGGTGGCAATGGTTAGTGATTCACCCTGTATATTACAGTTGCTGAAAATTACAACCACTAATGAAATGATAAACACTGTCATTTTTGTAGAACATTCTCCGTCCAGTACAAACTGACTTCTGTTAGTGAGATGTGCCCAGAACCAACCACTCCGTATAACTGCATCTCTGTTAACAGTCGACAAAGTGGTACCGTGTCGGAAATCTTTCAGAAATCTGGTAAGACAGAATACACCCGTTCACCTGCACCTGTTGTTTGCAAGATTTCGCGGATGACTAAAGGCAGTTCTATTCTACACACGTGGTCGCCCCTCAGTCTGTGCTGAGGGTGCGAGAGGAACTTCTTTTCCTCCAGAAACGTCACTATGTGGGAGGTTAAAATGTGCTCCAGGCTCCAGCAACAGACTGGCGTCAACGACATTGGTCTGCAGTCATGCGTCCGATCTTTCTCCCTTTTCGTAAACAGGAGTGACCTGCGCTCTTTTCCAATCATGCGGAATTATTCGCTGCACAAGATATCCTCGTTAAATGTCAGCCAAAGAAGCGGCTGACTCCGTGGCGTATTCAACAGCAAATCTAAGACGGACTTCGTCAGGACCTGGTGCCCTATTAGCCTTCAGTCGTCTCAAATGTTTTTCAATACCGCCGCTGGTAATATTGTTATATCTCTTTTGTGAGCCTGTCTGGTGGTCAAGTATTGCATGAATACATTTTCACAAGGGCGTGCCGAAAAGTAATAGCTTCGAAACGTTTATGTGAAAAATCCTAAAGCTTTTTTAAGTGAAATAAACGTCATGAGCATCCTACGTCTTTATTCTTCATGTCTACATATTTATTTCTCAAGATAATCACTTTGGCGACGAACAACTTCTCCCTGTGAGAAACGAATATGTTGATACCGTAACTGTAGAATGTTTGACGTTTTTGCTTTCGCCGCTTCATCACTACTAAAGTGAAGTCCTCGAAGGTGGTGGTGGTGATGATGATGATCTTAGGTATGTGGGGCGCCCAACTGCGTGGTCATCAGCGCCCATACAAAGTCCCAATCTTTACACAGTCCAATGTAGCCACTTTCACGAATGATGATGAAATGATGAGGACAGAGAAAATCCCCAACCCAGCCGGGAATGGAACCCGGGACTCTGTGATCCAGAGGAAAAACGCTAGCCAGTAGACCAAGAGCTGCGGACTCCCCGAAGGTGACCTTAGAGTTTTCGAAACAGATAAAAAATCGGATAGTGCCAAGTCGGGACTGTACGGAGGAAGATCGACGACAGTGAACCCAAGGTGTCGGATTGTTGCAGATGTCGAAGCGCTCGAATGTGGTCCGGTATTCTCATGCTGAAGGAGAGGGTACTCCAAGTGTGCACGAAATCTTGGAATTGTTTGTCACGCACAAGCAAAGTTAACGTTACACACCGTCATGTTATATGCTACAATTTCGAGCCTTCTAGTGTCAGATAGCTGCAAATATGTGGTCATGAAGTATGTTGTTGCTGTTGTAGTCTTCAAACCTGAGACTGGTTTGATGCAGCTCTCCACGCTACTCTATCCTGTGCAAGCTTCTTCATCTTCCAGTACTTACTGCAACCTCCATCCTTCTGAATCTGCTTAGTGTATTCATCTCTTGGTCTCCCTCTACGATTTTTACCCTCCACGCCGCCCTCCAATGCTAAATTTGTGATCCCTTAATGCCTCAGAACATGTCCTACCAACCGGTCCCTTCTTCTTGTCAAGTTGTGCCACAAACTCCTCTTCTCCCCAATTCTATTCAAAACCTCCTCATTAGTTATGTGATCTACCCATCTAATCTTCAGCATTCTTCTGTAGCACCACTTTTCAAAAGCTTCTATTCTCTTCTTGTCCAAACTATTTATCTTCCGTGTTTCACTTCCATACATGGCTACACTCCATACAAATACTTTCAGAAACGACTTCCTGACACTTAAATCTATACTCGATGTTAACAAATTTCTCTTCTTCAGAAACACTTTCCTTGCCATTGCCAGTCTACATTTTATATCCTCTCTACTTAGACCATCATCAGTTATTTTCCTCCCCAAATAGCAAAACTCCTTTTCCACTTTAAGTGTCTCATTTCCTAATCTAATTCCTTCAGCATCACCCAACTTAATTCGACTACATTCCATTATCCTCGTTTTGCTTTTGTTGATGTTCATCTTATATTCTCCTTTCAAGACACTGTCCATTCCGTTCAACTGCTCTTCCAAGTCCTTTGCTGTCTCTGACAGAATTACAATGTCATCGGCGAACCTCAAAGTTTTTATTTCTTCTCCATGGATTTTAATTCCTACTCCGAATTTTTCTTTTGTTTCCTTCACTGCTTGCTCAATTTACAGATTGAATAACATCGGGGAGAGGCTACAACCCTGTCTCACTCCCTTCCCAACCACTGCTACCCCTTTCATGCCCCTCGACTCTTATAACTGCCATCTGGTTTCTGTACAAATTGTAAATAGCTTTTCGCTCCCTGTATTTTACCACTGCCATCTTTAGAATTTGAAAGAGAGTATTCCAGTCAACATTGTCAAAAGCTTTCTCTAAGTCTACAAATGCTAGAAACGTAGGTTTGCCTTTCCTTAATCTAGCTTCTAAGATAAGTCGTAGGGTCAGTATTGCCTCACGTGTTCCAACATTTCTGCGGAATCCAAACTGGTCTTCCCCGAGGTCGGCTTCGATCAGTTTTTCCATTCGTCTGTAAAGAATTCGCGTTAGTATTTTGCAGCTGTGACTTATTAAGCTGATAGTTCGGTAATTTTCACATCTGTCAACACCTGCTTTCTTTGGGATTGGAATTATTACATTCTTCTTGAAGTCTGAGGGTATTTCGCCTGTCTCATACATTTTGCTCACCAGATGGTAGAGTTTTGTCAGGACTGGCTCTCCCAAGGCCGTCAGTAGTTCTAATGGAATGTTGTCTACTCCTGGGGCCTTGTTTCGACTCAGGTCTTTCAGTGCTCTGTCAAACTCTTCACGCAGTTTCATACCACCCATTTCATCTTCATCTACATCCTCTTCCATTTCCATAATATTGTCCTCAAGTACATCGCCCCTGTATAGACCCTCTATATACTCCTTCCACCTTTCTGCTCTCCCTTCTTTGCTTAGAACTGGGTTTCCATCTGAGCTCTTGATATTCATACAAGTGGTTCTCTTTGCACCAAAGGCCTCTTTAATTTACATGTAGGCAGTATCTGTCTTACCCCTTGTGAGATAAGCCTCTGCATCCTTACCTTTGTCCTCTAGCCATCCCTGCTTAGCCATTTTGCACTTCCTATCGACCTCATTTTTGAGACGTTTGTATTTCTTTTTGCCTGCTTCATTTACTGCGTTTTTATATTTTCTCCTTTCATCAATTTAATTCAATATTTCTTCTGTTACCCAAGGATTTCTACCAGCCCTTGTCTTTTTACCTACTTGATCTTCTGCTGCCTTTACTACTTCATCCCTCAGAGCTACCCATTGTTCTTCTACTGTATTTCTTTCCCCCATTCCTGTCAATTCTTCCTCTACGCTCTCCCTGAAACTCTGTACAACCTCTGGTTCTTTCAGTTTATGCAGGTCCCATATCCTTAAATTCCCACCTTTTTGCAGTTTCTTCAGTTTTAATCTACAGTTCATAACCAATAGATTGTGGTCAGAGTCCATATCTGCCCCTGGAAATGTCTTACAATTTAAAACCTGGTTCCTAAATCTCTGTCTTACCCTTATATAATCTATCTGATACCTTCTAGTATCTCCAGGATTTTTCCATGTATACAACCTTCTTTTATGATTCTTGAACCAAGTGTTAGCTATGATTAAGTTATGCTCTGTGCAAAATTTTACCAAACGGTTTCCTCTTTCATTTCTCTCCCCCAATCCATATTCACCCACCATGTTTCCTCCTCTCCCTTTTCCTGCTCTCGAATTCCAGTCACCCATGACTATTAAATTTTCGTCTCCCTTAACTACCTGAATAATTTCTTTTATCTCATCATACATTTCATCAATTTCATCATCATCTGCAGAGCCAGTTGGCATATAAACTTGTACTACCGTAGTAGGAATGGGCTTCGTGTCTATCTTGGCCACAATAATGCGTTCACTATGCTGTTTGTAGTAGCTTACCCGCACTCCTATTTTGTTTTCATTATTAAACCAACTCCTGCATTACCCCTATTTGATTTCGTATTTATAACCCTGCATTCACCTGACCAAAAGTCTTGTTCCTCCTGCCACCGAACTTCACTAATTCCCACTATACCTAACTTCAACCTATCCATTTCCCTTTTTAAATTTTCTAACCTACCTGCCTGATTAAGGGATCTGACATTCCACACTCCGATCCGTAGAACGCCAGTTTTCTTTCTCCTGATAATGACATCCTCTTGAGTAGTCCCCGCCCAGAGATCCGAATGGGGGACTATTTTACCTCCGGAATATTTTACCCAAGAGGACGCCATCATTATTTAACCATACAGTAAAGCTGCATGCCCTCGGGAAAAATTACGGCTGTAGTTTCCCCTTGCTTTCAACCGTTCGCAGTACCAGCACAGCAAGGCCGTTTTGGTTAGTGTTACCAGGCCATATCAGTCAATCATCCAGACTGTTGCTCCTGCAACTACTGAAAAGGCTGCTGCCCCTTTTCAGGAACCACACGTTTGTCTGGCCTCTCAATAGGTACCCCTCCATTGTGGTTGCACCTACAGTACGGCCACCTGTATCGTTGAGGCACGCAAGCCTACCCACCAACGGCAAGGTATGTGGTTCATGTGGAATAGCGACGTAGAATGTTAATAATGCTTGTTTTATTTAAAAAGCTTTGAGTTGTCACGTAAAACATTTGGAGGCATTACTTCACACCACGCTCTCGTAAATAAGAAATTTAGAAACTCTCTGGACAGTTGTTGTCATATATTTCCTGTTTTCCTTTCTCGTTTGCATCACAAGTCTTCCGTTACTTCACTGTGTCAGTTACGTCACTAATCCGACTGTTTGACGGCAACTGTTTCTCATCTCCTGAAGCGCCAGCCGTCACGGCAGCTGTTCTGAAGGTGTTCCGGCTTTGTGTGCCTTTCTTCTTGTTGCCATGATGTTTTTCTCTACATCAATTCTCAAGTCAACGTACCACCGTATATTTGTTCCCCGATATGAGTCAAAGAGTTTGAAAACGATTTCCGTGCTTTTGCACTCAATCATTCTGACGACATATATAACCAGTAGGTTCAATGAGTTCGGAGGCTATTTCGAAATAAAACGTGTATTATATTACTATTTTGAACTCAAATTGCTTCACTCTAACCACTGACACAGAGGCCCTGTAACACCGTTGCAAAAGCTTCCACAAGAATGATGGTCAGAGTCGTCGGTGCAATCCGCTGAATCGACTTGACATCCTCGAAATGCTTCCTCTAGAGGACTCTCTGTGGAAGAGCATGAGGTTGGGGCCAAGTGAGGTGGATATGGGGAGCACTGGAGAACTGTTATTCTTCCTCCTCGGCGGAAGACTGTAAGAGAGGAGCGGTGCCAAGGACCAATGGCCTGCTGCGAAATGACAACGAGCGGGCCTTTAGAATAAAGTCGACGCGCCGCTGAGCTTCAATGGTGCCGTGGATGACAACCAAACGGGTCCTGCTATGAAGTGAAATGAAGTGGCACGCCACTCCATCACTCCTGGTTATTGGGCCTCATGGCGGGCTACAGTCAGGTTGGTATCCCACTGAAGATTGCACAACAGTCTTTGGAGTGAGTCGCAACCATAAAATATCGAGGAGTATGTGTACAGACCGATTTAAAGTGGAGCGATCAAATAAAATCAGGAGCAAGTACGCCAGACACCAGACCGACATTCACTCGCAGAACCCTCAGGAAATCTAGTCCACCCACAAGGGAGATAACTTGGATAAGACTCTTTCGACCGACATACGCCAGTCTGGGATCCGTACCAGACAGGACTGTCAGAGGAAATACAGTAGATCCGAAGAGCAGCAGCGCGTTTCGATACAGGTTCATTCAGTAAGCGACACAGTAATGCTCAGCCAAATCCAGTGGCGGACGCTGTAACAGAGGCGTTCTACATCTCTGTGTGGCTTATTGTTCCAGTTCCAAGAGCGTACATTCCTAGAAAAGCGAGAAAATATATTGCTTCCTGCTACGCATATGATGTGGAAAGGCTAGAAGCTAAAATCACAAATTCTTCACACGGGGGCTTCCCAATAATCGTAGTTCCAGCGAAGCATTTGTCACTGTTGAATACGAAGTATTCTCCACCACACACCTTAAAGTATAGATGGAGATCTATAAAACAGGGGGGTGAATTTGGGAGTGCTGGATGTGAATTGCAATATCAGTCTGATGGCTTAACCAGAGAGAAGGCGTCTGATAAATTTGTTACCAGTCACACCGCTCACGAACGAGACTTGTTTCGGTCATGGACGATGGGAACAGATTTGTTAGGTACAGATATCGCAGTCGGTTCATTTTAAGTGATTTCCATTTTGGGAAATAAAGCCTGCATAGAATTTATTTTTTATTTTGTTAATTGTTACTAATATACATCACCTATTTGGGCAACAAAGCCATATTCAGCAGCAGAATACAGAAATAGTAATAGCACAACTGTCTAGTTACATGTGTGAGTAACTTTATCAAATATTGCACAACTTCTCGGAGGGCAACAGTTACTCGATTTATACAAAGAGTGCCTACTGGAATTGATTTTTTCTTCTAAAAGGAGATATATTCGCAGCGGTTAAAAGGGTCATAAACATAAGCATATCAACAAAACTTGTAACACAGATGTGGTTATCCAGAGAGAACGCGACGTAAGCAACGGTATTGCGCCGTGCATTTACGGTTCTATGTTCAGTACTGTGTCAAATATCTCCCCACGGACGTTACAATATCGATATAATCGGTGCTGTCTCATAGTAACGACATTGAGTGATGCCGACATCAGACAGATCGTAAATGAGTTTGCCTGAAATGAAATACGTAAGGCAGCGCCGAATATTCATAACAGACCAGGCGCGGCTCGTGGTTTCTACACTGGGGAAGGCTGCGGTATTTATCGATCGGAGCCAACATAGACCTCGGGTTACGCTACAGATTAGTCTGACGTAAACAGCTAAGAATTCAAAGGGAGGGGGATGGGCATATCAGTCTCTACCCATAATTTTACGCACTGTATCTTCTATAATCAGGTATTAAATATCATTAGAAGCTAACTTCGAGTTAAAATCTTTGGTTAGTGTTTTTAAACGCCATCATTACATTTTCTGACACTTTGCAGCAAATCATATGAAAAGACGCGTTTCGGAGAGATCTTTAATGCTTAATGTTTTAGGTGTTTTCAGTTCTAAACTTAAGGTGTTTATTGTGGTTTACCTCCAACGCTCGAAGTTTACGAGTTCGCATGACGATACTATGATGTTTTGGTAACGTCACAGGTCTTGTGCAAGTAAAACTCACTAAAATCTTGCAAAATATACTCCGAAAAAGAAACTTGCTAATATCACACGATATCAAAAAAAGCAGTCAGCATCAGCAAGCAAGAAAAGTAATGGGACAAATTTCGAGCGCTTTGTCCTCTAATCACTTATGAAACTCTCGCTAGATGGCAGTACTGTTATGTTACTGTAGTCTAGTGCACTCTGGCGGGATATTTGCAAACTTATTCTAAATGTGGATAAAATAGCCAATGGCAGAAACAAGACAACTATGTAAAACATTATCAAAATAATAATACTAAACGTCGATTAATGACGCATCGAAGCGTAGTAGAGATGTGCAGAGACAGAGATTGGATAGCGAAGTTTCGGCCACTCTACATTCCTTTATTACATAGATAGTGGAACGTGAAAAACGTGTGGTGGTTGGTATGACACCCTTAAGCTGCAAGCTCTGAGCCTTCGGGTCGCCCATAAAGAGCAGTACTATGCAGAAGCTACGCCCCCAAACCGCTACAGCTTACGGACTTTCCATGGCGCAGCCTAAACACTACTAACAGTTCCAAAAACGTTGACCGTCGTTATTTTAATCGGAATGGGAATTATGCGAAATTCGTCCTGAAAATTTAAACTATGTAATATGTTCTTGCGAAATTTACTTTAACATATATTTTGGGGCGGCTCCGCCTCAGATCCTTAAATTAAGAGCCGCGCCTGTAACAGACATACCGCGCAATGACTGGAATGCACGGTCACCGTTACGTCTATCTGCGCTAGCGCGTGAACGCGTTCGAAACTTACGTAAGAATATAATGTGTCCAGTGACCATAGCGACATGGCGAATTGCTGATGCGAGCCCGATACAAAAACAATGTAGTTGCAGCCTATGTTGTCTCTGCTTCTCAACTCAAAAACTGAATAAAATAAAACTAAAGCTTGTACCAATAGTTTATTGGCCGTATATGACACAACCTGTAACTACGCGTTTTATCAAATCGCTAGTTTTTTTCTCGAGTATGTGTGGCATCCTGCGTATTACCTGATTTTCCTCTAGTCTGTTACCTTTGTCAGTGTGAGGATCTGTTGGAAGTGACGTCTGTTTTGCGCGAAGCATTCTCTAAAAACTGGGGCCAGTAACTTCGGACAACATGCATCTGCATCGTGTCGCTCGCTTCTGTACGTACCTACTATTCATTGCGGCTCCCTTAACTGTTTCGTTATGCACTGTGTGACAGAACAACATCTCTGAGATTCGAACCAGAGAATCTTAGTGTAACTGCATACTGATAAGTTTGCGACTAACATTGCAAGGGACTCTCACTATGTGCCAGCTTGCTGAATCTCCCTCTCTCCCTCTGCTTCTCTCTCACTGCCTCTCTCTCTTCCTCTCTCCCTGCCTCTCTCCCTCTGCTTCTCTCTCACTGCCTCTCTCTCTTCCTCTCTCCCTGCCTCTCTCCCTCTTCCCCCACTCTCTCTCTCTGCCCCCCCTCTCTCTCTCTCTCTCTCTCTCTCTCTCTCTCTCTCTCTCTCTCTCTCTCTCTCTCTCTCTCTGCCCCCCCTCTCTCTCTCTCTCCTGCTCTCTCTCTCCCCCTCCGTCCCTTGTGCCTCTCCCCCTCCCTCCTTTTGCCTCTCCCCTCACCCCTTTTCACTCTCCCATTTACCCTTCCCTTTTTCCTTCCTCCTTCCCCCCCCCCCCCCTGTTTCTGTCTCCCTCAATCTCACCATCCGCCCCACTCTCACAATTTCCCCCACTCTCACACTGTCCCCCACTCTCACACTCTTCCTCAGTCACTCTCTGTCACCCTCTCACCTTCTACCCCACTCTCAAATTGTCAGACTCTCACACATTCACACTCTCTTTATCTCTCTGCTACATAGTAGTCATGTGTCGCTACTGCTGCCTCCTGTTCAGAAAAAGCCGCCGTTTTCTTTTGGCAGCCAATGCCCTAGGCTGTTATGATTTAGAAAACGGTTTGCAGTGACATTACTTACTACAAGAAAACTACATCCACATTTTATTTTCGTTATTCGACTAGACAGCTTTGCCCAGAGTGTGGCTACGGCCTTGACCCCGCCCCCCCCCTCACTTCTTCAGGAAGTTCTCTTTGCAGCTGAGCTATCTGTCCATGCCTCATGACACAGACGGCTCCAGATCTCCACTTCCCTGTGACTCCCCAAGTCTCACAAGGCAGCCTAACCAGTTGCTCTGGCCTCTCAACTTCCTTCGTACTTGTAGCGTTTGAAACTCACTGTTCACAAATCAATTTCGAAAACTAGTACGGCGCACCTTGTCAGAAACACTCGAAAATACCGATTCTGACCATTTCCGACTGCCGTGAAGCCTAAAAGTGTCGACCATTCGAATATTCTCAACAGAGCATATTGTAGCGTCGTAACAGCGAAGTCGCTGGCTTTGTTTTGACTGGTGTCAATTTTTTTACTTACCTAATTTAAGTGGTAATCAAAACTACGAATTATTTTTAAAAGGTAACATTTCCTGTAATAAGTTAAATATTAACATGAAAATACGAAACATCTTATTGTTAGATTGAGAAATTGTATACATGTTAATGTATTGTCACACTATTCTAGGTCTACATCTAAATATACAGTTCGCAAGCCATGGTGTAGTGTGTGTGGTGGAAGGCACATGTTCCACTCGCAAAAGGAACAAGGGAGAAACAACTGTTTATGGTCCTACTCTGTATAAGCCACAGTAGTTCTCATATCTTAACTTCATAGTTCTTATGCGAAATTTACGTTGGCTGGAGTAGAATCGTCCTGCAGTTACCTGTTCTATAAATTTACTCAATAGTCTTTCGTGAAAAGAAAGTCGTCTTCCCTCCAGGGATTCCCATTCCCATTTACGAAAGATCCTCGGAACACTCGCCTGTTGATCAAACCTAACGGTAACAGTTCAAGCAGCAAGCTTCTGAATTGCTCCCATACCTTCCTTCAGTCTGACCTGTCGGGGGTCCAAAACACTCCAGCAGTACTCAAGAATGGGTTGTACTAGTGTTTTATACACGGCCTCCTTTTTACGAGATCCACGCTTCGCTAAAATTTTTCCAACACACCGAAGCAGACGATTTGCCTTCGTTACTACCACCCTCAATCACTCGTTCAACTTCGTGGCACTTTGCAACATTATGGCTACATATTTTACTGATGTAACTGTCACACAGCATACCACTAATACTGTATTCGAGTATTACAGAATTCTTTTTCCTACTCAGCTGCATCAACTTACATTTTTGTACATTAATAGCAAGGAGCCATTCATTAATCCAAACAGAAATCCTCTCCAAGCCATCCTCTATTATTTTGCAGTCACTCAACGACGATGCTTTCCTGTACACCACAGCAAACAGTCGCATACCGCTGCCCACACTGTCCGTCACATGATTTATGTATATAGAGAGAAAGAGTGATTCTACCACAGATCCTATTGCAGTATCCTGATGATGAACACTCGCTGTCTCTGGAAACTGAAAAGTATTTTATTTTCATTTTGACGTTTCCCATTTATTTTGTACCAAATCATAACTTATTGTAAGTACTTGCATTTCCATGGGGTTAGTAATTAAAAAGGTATTATTTAAAATATTGTAGTGTTTCAAAATCGTTAATGACCGTGAAAAAGGGAAAGAATGAAAGAAATGCAGATCGGACTTTGTATTACGGAAAAGCTATCGGACTTCGTTATTTGGAAAAGCTATTGTTGGGGTGGTCCTTGTGGCGTTTTTGAGCAAAAGTTAAACCAATTTTCACTACAAAAGTTATTGAAAAGAAACAGAGAATAACAGAATGTAACTGACAGGGGGAAGTGGCGTAGCTTAGAGTTCATTCTTTACCAGGTTAACATGTCTTCTTTCGGGCGGCGTCCACATCTTCAAAAATCTCCTTCATTTCAGCGTGAAAAAATCTGCTCCGAAATCTTGTAATAGTCCAGGGATCACTAATTTATACCAATTAAAATCATCTTGATACTGTATGCAATTTAATTCACTTTGCTACTTCCATCCACCGAATTTCTTAATAACTTCCACAATGTCTACACATTACAATCAGATCAAGATTAGCCATTAAGTTTTTACGTCAGCATCCGATCACGCCTGCCTTAAGCTACCGCTATCAAGAGACAATTGAAACGGATAGAAAACAAAAAAGTTAACAATTTTAGTAGTTTCTCTGCCGTCGAGCGCTCATACCGCTGCGACGTGACATTTTTTATCTGAGGGAACGAGTGTAGCGCGGCGAAATTCAAAGCCCCGCTACATCGCCCCCTCGACTGTCACGCTAAAACATTTAGCGTGGCAGGCTAGCAAACAATAGAATAGATATTCCCAAATGTCTATTATACATATTTTCCCAGGAAACGCCACGTGCATACTTACAGGATTATCTTTGCCAATTCTTGGTTTCTAAATCTATATACTACATACACTTGTTACAGTTTTGATTCTTTTTAGACAATTAATATATATATGTTTACATAGTGTGTGTTTGAGCAAGCTGCTCACCAGCGCAGTTAATGTTGTGCGCTTCCAGTTTTGTTTTCCCAATTCACCTCTGGCAGCACGTAGTCTTTGCTCATGCGCAGTAGCATCACTGAATTTCGCGTGCGGCAGTTTCAAAATCGCTGTGTTATGACAGTCTTCAACAGTATTCGCTCTCACATAGTGTCCATTACAAGTTGTTATTCCAGCATAAATGGCGTGTTAAGTTCGGTGACACCATAAGATTGAGCGTGTGTGTGATCTGAAGCAACGTCCATGTCTTCTGTTACGACACAACACTCCAGGTCCTTGTGCGTTTTCATGACTATTGTTCCCGGGGCATATATGGTCGATGTAGTTTTTAGCCTCCACATCGCCTACGACAGGTGCTGAGTTTATTGTCTCCAAGCATCTGAAGGCCGGCCAGGAACAACGGCGTCGATGTTCGCAAAGGTAGGTGTTTCACCACATTGTTTACACTTGCCAACAAACGTTCATTTGCAGTGTGAAAATCCTCATTATCGTCGAAGTAAATTGCAGTTTATATCGATTTACAAACAGTTATTTGGTTCATGCAACATAAGTTTCACAAACAACACAAAATTCGTCGTTTATAACGTTCACAGTTTAACACAGTTTGCAACACTTTTTGCCACATTTACATTTTAACAAAGTTCACGGTGTCCCAGCATGTTTACATAGTTAATTATGAAAGCTTACCTTTCGTGGTCACATTTCAAAATACGTTGACAATGTGCAAAGTTTTAACACATATACAAATACATATAAATTTACAAGAATATGCATGTGAAATATTTACACTAAAAAAAATTATACTAAGTCCCATTGGCTTTCTTTTATTGGGGTTTATGGTCATTTTGATTTTCTTTATTAAGGTTTTGACGTGCCAAGGGATATAAGACTTAATGTTTAAAGCACGGGCTTTCCTTCATTTATTATTTCTCTTTTTTTTTATTCCATATCTTGGCTAGTGGTTGACCAGGCTTGTAATGCCATACTCAGTTTTCTTCATGTCTTTTTATTCATACCTGAAAGTTTACTGTCACACAATATATTATTACATTCCATAAACAAACAATACCCAGCTGCAGGAGGTGGTAGGATAATGGAGAAAGAAAGAAAGATAGAATGGAAGAAACTATTCACTACCTAAAAACTACCTAATCCTACAGCTAATACATTAAAAAGAGTACACAATACGTTATAATGTTTGCATCACCTTCAAGGGGTGTGTGAAAGGGGGTGCTTACAATTTGCCAAATCATGGGTAAATGTAAGTGTCCTTACGTCAAGTCTGTGTAGTGTAACCTCATGACAGATTCTCTGTTTGTGTTCTGACTGTTCATATGACTAAGTGTATGATACCTTAACAAATCCTTGCATGAGTAAATCACATATCTGCTCAGTACATCTTCAATATCTCCACTTCTTGTGGATACCGTCTGTACAAATGGAAAATGTATCTCAGAGATTGTCTCATAATGTGTATTATATGATAACATATCAAATTTCCTCTCAAGAGTTCAACCATGAACTTTCTTCTACTTTAGTGAAGGTCAAACATCATGTATGTGGTTTATATATATCATTTCTATCTATAAATCATAAATAAAGAACATATTATTATTATTGACAGTAAAATGTCTCTTTCTCACTGTCCGTTGCTCGACGTCGGCTGCACGGATGGTCACTGCTCCTTTGCACTTGCCTTGCATAGCCTGAAAAGTTAAATGTCTTCAACGTAGATGTAATTTTGTCATCTGTTCGCTTAAGTGGAGGTGTTGTACGAGTCGCAAAACAGCCTTAATAACTCTCCTATCTTTTGCTTCCTCAGGGTTTTCTGTCATGTGTAAGTAGAATAAAGGCTAACATGGCACTAAATTTCACTTTCATAAAAAAATTTTTTTTTGTACAAATGCATTCACATGAGGGCTGTGTAAAAACTATATTTCAACTTAAGTTCCTTAAAATATCATTCTCCTGTCTGAACACGAACTATAAATGTTTTCTTCCACACAATGGCGTAACAAAACTTAACGAAAGGTTACTAAGTTACACTTCTGAAATAAATTAAAGCTAATGTGTTTCCAAGTTACATTCTTATTACACTTCTTTCCACAGCTGTAATCATCGTTATGTTCACTCTGCTTTTCTAACATTCGTTCATTTTCAAGGGCACTGTAAATAGATTCACTTTTAACGTCTTGTACTCACGTGTTCTAACTCATCACAAATGTTTTCTTTCAAACTGAAATTCTTGTATAATCTTAAAGATGTAGACTATTTACTCACTTCTCTATGTAGCACAATATTACTAAAACATTCTCACTCATTCCTTACTCACATATTCATCATAATATATATATATCCTTATACATTAAACATATTCCTCATCAAACATTAATATATCACATACGTGGGGCCATTTGGCACTTCCATTCTCATAAAACTCCAATAATATTTTCCTCAAATAATCTCTTGTCTCCAACTACTTCACAGTAACTTACCTTCCTATATTAACTTAAATATTAACTCATTCATACTGATCATTCATTCTTACATCCTCATTCATTCTGCTACATACCTATGTCATTACTGATGTCAATAGCTATTATTTCCTCTCATTATAGTGCCTTGAAATAACTAATTAGTTGTTGATTCACCTTATAATTTACAATTAACAACAAATGTGACCTGCGTAGATCTCATTCCTATATGAATATACTTTCTCATTCAGTAAGTGTACTCACCTGAGTTTACATTCTCTTCATTATTATGTGTACAAGTGTAACTGCAGTAGATAATTTCCATAAATGAATGTTTGTGTTCTTAGGCTGTATTACTTAATGTTCGTGTATTCAATATAAATATTTATGATCTCGTTTTCACAGCAACTTGCTCATGTTCAACTTAGTTATCATTATATTATGTTGTTTTAGTGCACAAAGGGTTTCAAATGTCTGTGGGGATGCAGCCCCCTCGGCTTGTGAGATAACGGGTATTCTAGGGAGTAACAACCTGGGTGAGGTATGCTTGCTATTCTGAAAGGACCTGAATATAATAGCTGCCATTTTCTGTTCAGTTGTTTTAATTTTGTAGACTTGGGATGTGAACGCAAAATAACAAGGTCATCAACCTGATAGGTTTGTTAATTCCTGTTCTGCTGTCATTTTGTCGTCGTACCTGAGGAAACAAACCGTCTCAGCCGTTGCGCTCTTACAACACCTCACGACCGAAGCATGAGCGCTTAGCTCGGTCGTCGACTGTTTTCCGTCGTCTGCTGTGTTTGGTCGGGTTCATTGACCAGCTCCACTATGTTTACATTCCGGCCGGTTGGCGCCCACGCGTCAGCTGATGGCGCGCCGCAATTGTTATTGCTACTTCGTGGCGGGGAGTGCATAACTGTACCGGGGAACGGCGGCGGATTCCGTGGAGGGTTATGATTTGTCATGCGTGAATGTTGTGTGTGTTCCACATATTCTGTCGGTGATTGTTGGGATTGTTATTGTTTTGGTGGTAATTATGTCTGTTATATGTCATGTTCCTGTCAAAGTAGCCCGGGTTGTACCGGTTCTTCTCACGTCTCCTATTGCTGTTGTTGTTGTACTGTCTGTGATTTTCATTTTGCATGTAGTTACCATTTTGATATGGGTGATAATTATTGTTGTTATTATTATTATTCCACGAATTTCTGCGGTTGTTCCTACCGTCATACACGTTTCCATTTGAGTATGTTTCGCGCGCAGGCATCGTATTGTGTCGCGGCGCCGACGGATGGTTCCACCAACCACCGTCACTACGGTTCCTTTGGGGTGGGTGCTGATTTTGTTTACTAATATGCGTAAAATTTGAATGGCGTGAATCGCCTCTGTAAACTATGTCCATTTGATCTAAGAAGTTTAAGAAAGTCTTAACGTCATTCTCCGGTACTCCTATTAATCTGTCTCGGTATGGAAAGGGTAAGTGGCTCTTTAAAGTGTCAATTATCGCTGGCAAGTCGGCTGGTTTGGACCAGTACAGTGTCTTGTCTAAGTACCTCTCAAAGTATTGTCTTAATGTCTCTTTTTTAGGGTCATAGGTCTCGGGGTTGCACACTTCTCTCCTTAGACTCTGTTGCTCATTCTCGGACCAGAATTCGTCCAAGAAGGCTTGTTCGAACTGTTCAAACGTAAGGCACCGCCGTTTCATAGCGGCACCCCACTTAGCTGCTCGTCCTCTCATGAGATTGGTGACGTACCTGATTTTATCGACTTCTGACCAACTACGTGGAAAAACACCGTCAAATGATCTAATAAACACAGTAGGGTGGACTTTGTGCTTATCCTCACTGGAAAATGTCTGGAAATACCCATGTCTTACAAACGTGTCATCGGCCATGCCGGTTGGCATAACTGTATTGATGTGATTTAGGTCACTTGCTACTCTAGGTGTGGTAACGTAATATTGCTCGTTCGGTGGAAAAGAAAGCGGCACATTGTAATTTTGATTTGAAATAGGTGATTCTACAATAGGTGGTGATCTGTCTGTGTCATTAGCCATGGTTTTAGCTGTGTTGTCGTTTCCTGACGATGCGTTTGCACCTATCGCCAAACACGGCACAACATTGTCTCGTAATTTTGTCACTTCGTCTTGTATGTGTTTTGTCTCGTCTTTAACATGTGTCTTTGTTTTTGAAAGTATGTCCTGTGTAATTGTTTCAAGTTTTTTGTCCAGATAGTCGTCACACAATTTACATTCGTGTACAATTCTTTCGGCCATGTTGGTGTCGTTGTTTAGTGACGCGAGGTCCGCTCGATCTTCTAGTTTTTCTATCTTTTCTTTGAGGTGGGTTTGTTCAAGAACTACCATAGTAAGTTGTTGGGTAATATTTCCCACTTCTTCAGTCAGCTTTTCTTGGGTGGAGCTAGCTGAAGTGTGGGTCTGAGCTAACTCTTTCACACGAGTGTTCACTTCCTGCTGCACATTAACTATTTGAGTTAACTGATTCTCACATCGGGTGATATTGTTTTTTGTTTCATGTGTGAATGTAACCAAAGTTTCTTCCTGTTTAGTGACTCGGTTGGACAAAGTTTCAAATCTCTGGCTGAGCTTTTGAGTGGTGTTATTTAATTCTGTCATCTGTTTTGTCGTTCGTTCAAAATTTTCAGTCATAGTACGGTTTAATACGTCAAATTTTTCGTCGCTTTTATCTAGCCTTTGTTTAAAGTCCTGACCAAGTGCGTCCAGTTTTGCGTCAATTTTCTGACTAACGTCTCGTTTCATGTCTGCAAATAACTCTAATAGTCGGTTCAGTTTGTCAGTTTCCTGTGTCCGATTTGTGTCACATTGCTGAATTTGTCTCATATTCGGTTCTGACACTGATGTTAACAATGGCGCTGAGGGTCTAGTCTCGCGTACATTCCACATTTCGTCATTTAAAGTCGCCATCTGTGTATTATCGCAAATGTTGCGAGTTTGAGGCAAAATCATTGCATTGATCTGTGAACTGGTCCATGGAGGGAAACGCGGACTTTCTTGTTGGTTGAAAGATGAATCTACTTCACTTAACTCATCTGCCGAAACTATCTCTACCTTACCGCGTTCCATTGTAATAGGATGTATAATCATAAGTCAAAAAGGGAATAATATAAGTCTGATTAATAAAGATTTGACTCAAATTTAGGTTGAAATATTTTCTCGTCAATGTAAATGATTGCTCTATTGCAAACAATGATTGAGAAAGCTGCAGCAGGGCGGACAAAATTTTTCGTAACAAATGACTGTTTGGCTGTCAAATTCACGATCTTCATATGCTACAACAATACTATAATTACCACAAACTACAATAGAGATAGATAATTTTAGAAAAATCTAGAAGAAGACTACAGGATGTGTGGAAAGGGAAAAATGGATTCTGCAGTTGGCTATTGAATGCTTGAATGAAACATAATTGTGTGACTCACCATTAAATTTTCTGTCCTGCAGCGGCTGGTCAAACACTTCTGCGTAAATCGTATTCGTCAAAATATGGATTTTCTTAATACATCTCCATCGGATAATCACCAAAAGTCCTCAAAATAACAGTTTTGCATCAACATATGCCATGCAAAGAAAAACAGATTGAATTAGTTACAAAAATTCTTTACAATATTGTTGTATAATCATTTGCTTAGGTACAATAAAGTTGGTGTTTTAGTTACCCTTTAAAGTTCAGGATTTTTTGATATTCTCTGTTGGGAAAAAATACAAATTAAAGTTTCAAATTTGCTCAAAAACGACACATCCCAAAACTGCGTCCTGTCACGGTCGCCAGTTGTAATGTTTCAAAATCGTTAATGACCGTGAAAAAGGGAAAGAATGAAAGAAATGCAGATCGGACTTTGTATTACGGAAAAGCTATCGGACTTCGTTATTTGGAAAAGCTATTGTTGGGGTGGTCCTTGTGGCGTTTTTGAGCAAAAGTTAAACCAATTTTCACTACAAAAGTTATTGAAAAGAAACAGAGAATAACAGAATGTAACTGACAGGGGGAAGTGGCGTAGCTTAGAGTTCATTCTTTACCAGGTTAACATGTCTTCTTTCGGGCGGCGTCCACGTCTTCAAAAATCTCCTTCATTTCAGCGTGAAAAAATCTGCTCCGAAATCTTGTAATAGTCCAGGGATCACTAATTTATACCAATTAAAATCATCTTGATACTGTATGCAATTTAATTCACTTTGCTACTTCCATCCACCGAATTTCTTAATAACTTCCACAATGTCTACACATTACAATCAGATCAAGATTAGCCATTAAGTTTTTACGTCAGCATCCGATCACGCCTGCCTTAAGCTACCGCTATCAAGAGACAATTGAAACGGATAGAAAACAAAAAAGTTAACAATTTTAGTAGTTTCTCTGCCGTCGAGCGCTCATACCGCTGCGACGTGACATTTTTTATCTGAGGGAACGAGTGTAGCGCGGCGAAATTCAAAGCCCCGCTACAATATGGTTAAATATTTGGGAATTACCATTTCCAATTGAGAATAAAATGTAAGTACTTGCATTTCCATGGGGTTAGTAATTAAAAAGGTATTATTTAAAATATGGTTAAATATTTGGGAAATACCATTTCCAATTGATAATAAAAACACTTGTTAAATAACAGTACAGAAAGAAAACTGTTACTAGTGAGAAGTGGTCCAGCGACTTAACGATTATGACATTAGAACACTATACACTAAACTTCAGGCGATTTTTTAGACACTCACAATGTCTTACATAATTACAGCTGTGGGAACTATTTAATGCTGATTTTTCCCGTTGTTTACGAAATGTGCGACGTACTTCGTTATGAAATCGATCTCTGGGTTCTGGGCTTCAAATACTACAAGTGTGAAAAAATCACAGAGGGCCGGCATGTAAGGTTGACTTGTCAGACAGCCAGGCAGTCATCACCTAGTGGTTTCTATAATGTCATGCGACCCACTGCAGAGTTCACTGGTCACCTGGCAATTGTCACCTTCTGAAATGATATCAAGGAACAAATGTTATGCTTACCACATATTTGGGCTGCCTCTTTTAATATCAAGTTTAGCAGGTATTTTTTTCTGTTTCTGAGAATAAATAAACAGCACACGATGTGATATTCACCTTCTGTGGACAATGAGCCGTTCGGTCTCAGACATCAGCCAGTGAAAAACAGATGGGAGTTAGTTTCCGGGGTGTCTGGACTGCTGCTTCAATACCACTCCCAGAGTCTGTACCACAGCGCAGTCAGAAAGGTCTGGTTTCGTGCGGACGCTACGAGAGAAAAAATTGCGTGGTCGACCCACACCCACACATTTCCAATCTTTGGTTTGGAGCTGAACGGAAGACCTACACCAGAGGCTGTGAACATTCTGTGAAGATCTCGAATGAGGTTTTCTCAACCTCCGCTATCATGTGCAGATTGTAGGATCCCTTGAGTAGACCAGATGTGCAGTACATGGACCAAGAGGCTACAGGGCAATGGGGCACTTGTGGCATACACAGGTGGTTTCTTTAAGATAGACCCAATAGGATAGGTGCTGATTGCGGTGGGTAGTTAATTAAACAGAGAAGCCTCTGTTATGGTGAACTGGGGACTGGATATCATCCTTACAGGAATCAATATGGAGTCCGCAAACAATGGTCGTGTGAAACCTAGCTCGCTGACTTCGTCCACAAGATCCAGAAGGCGCTAGACACCAGCGCCCACGTAGACGCCGTGTTGGTACAGTGTATGTGATGGACTTTGTCAGGATGGGAAAACAAGAGGGAAGAGGAGCGTCATGTGGTGTTAGGAGAAAACCTTCGAAAGAAAAGACTGTTAAGCGTCAATAGCAGAGTTTCCATTCCTCTAAAAGCCAACGCCTAAAGAGTATACTTACTCAAACTCGCTATGTCAACAGGAGGCTGCAGCTGTTAAATTAAGATGCATTGCTCCCACAAAGGGAGGTCAGGAGTCCACTACACGCAACAAGAGGCTACACGGGTAGCAGGGGTTGTGTGGCGTGGGCTGGGCGGTTTTTTAGGTTAGATGGCCTTGGGCAAGTACAGAAAGGGCAACAGCCTCAAAGGGTGCGGGGCAAAGTCAGGACATGCGGGGAGCAAGCAGCAATCGGTATTGTAATTGTAAACTGTCGAAGCTGCGTTGGTAAAGTACCGGAACTTCAAGCGCTGATAGAAAGCACCGAAGCCGAAATCGTTATAGGTACAGAAAGCTGGTTGAAGCCAGAGATAAATTCTGCCGAAATTTTTACAAAGGTACAGACGGTGTTTAGAAAGGAGTGTTCGTCGCTGTTAGTAGTAGTTTATCCTGTAGTGAAATAGAAGTGGATAGTTCCTGTGAATTATTATGGGTGGAGGTTACACTCAACAACCGAGCTAGGTTAATAATTGGCTCCTTTTACCGACCTCCCGACTCAGCAGCATTAGTGGCAGAACAACTGAGAGAAAATTTGGAATACATTTCACATAAATTTTTTCAGCATGTTATAGTCTTAGGTGGAGATTTCAATTTACCAGATATAGAATGGGACACTCAGATGTTTAGGATGGGTGGTAGGGACAGAGCATCGAGTGACATTATACTGACTGCACTATCCGAAAATTACCTCGAGCAATTAAACAGAGAACCGACTCGTGGAGATAACATCTTGGACCTACTGATAACAAACAGACCCGAACTTTTCGACTCTGTATGTACAGAACAGGGAGTCAGTGATCATAAGGCCGTTGCAGCATCCCTGAATATGGAAGTTAGTAGGAATATAAAAAAAGGGAGGAAGGTTTATCTGTTTAGCAAGAGTAATAGAAGGCAGATTTCAGACTACCTAACAGATCAAAACGAAAATTTCTATTCCGACACTGACAATGTTGAGTGTTTATGGAAAAAGTTAAAGGCAATCGTAAAATGCGTTTTAGACAAGTACGTGCCGAGTAAAACTGTGAGGGACGGGAAAAACCCACCGTGGTACAACAACAAAGTTAGGAAACTACTGCGAAAGCAAAGAGAGCTTCACTCTAAGTTTAAACGCAGCCAAAACCTCTCAGACAAACAGAAGCTAAACGATGGCAAAGTTAGCGTAAGGAGGACTATGCGTGAAGCGTTCAGTGAATTCAAAAGTAAAATTCTATGTACCGACTTGACACAAAATCCTAGGAAGTTCTGGTCTTACGTTAAATCAGTAAGTGGCTCGAAACAGCATATCCAGACACTCCGGGATGATGATGGCATTGAAGCAGAGGATGACACGCGTAAAGCTGAAATACTAAACACCTTTTTCCAAAGCTGTTTCACAGAGGAAGGCCGCACTGCAGTTCCTTCTCTAAATCTTCGCACAAACGAAAAAATGGCTGACATCGAAATAAGTGTCCAAGGAATAGAAAAGCAACTGGAATCACTCAACAGAGGAAAGTCCACTGGACCTGACGGGATACCAATTCGATTCTACACAGAGTACGCGAAAGAACTTGCCCCCCTTCTAACAGCCGTGTACCGCAAGCCTCTAGAGGAACGGAAGGTTCCAAATGATTGGAAAACATCACAGGTAGTCCCAGTATTCAAGAAGGGTCGTCGAGCAGATGCGCAAAACTATAGACCTATATCTCTGACGTCGATCTGTTGTAGAATTTTAGAACATGTTTTCTGCTCGAGTATTATGTCGTTTTTGGAAACCCGGAATCTACTATGTAGGAATCAACATGGATTCCGGAAACAGCAATCGTGTGAGACCCAACTCGCTTTATTTGTTCATGAGACCCAGAAAATATTAGATACAGGCTCCCAGGTAGATGCTATTTTTCTTGACTTCCGGAAGGCGTCCCATACAGTTCCGCACTGTCGCCTGATAAACAAAGTAAGAGCCTACGGAATATCAGACCAGCTGTGTGGCTGGATTGAAGAGTTTTTAGCAAACAGAACACAGCATGTTGTTATCAATGGAGAGACGTCTACAGACGTTAAAGTAACCTCTGGCGTGCCACAGTGGAGTGTTATGGGACCATTGCTTTTCACAATATATATAAATGACCTAGTAGATAGTGTCGGAAGTCCTATGCGGCTTTTCGCGGATGATGTTGTAGTATACAGAGAAGTTGCAGCATTAGAAAATTGTAGCGAAATGCAGGAAGATCTGCAGCGGATAGGCACTTGGTGCAGGGAGTGGCAACTGACCCTTAACATAGACAAATTTAATGTATTGCGAATACATAGAAAGAAGGATCCTTTATTGTATGATTATATGATAGCGGAACAAACACTGGTAGCAGTTACTTCTGTAAAATATCTGGGAGTATGCGTGCGGAACGATTTGAAGTGGAACGATCATATAAAATTAATTGTTGGTAAGGCGGGTACCAGGTTGAGATTCATTGGGAGAGTGCTTAGAAAATGTAGTCCATCAACAAAGGAGGTGGCTTACAAAACACTCGTTCGACCTATACTTGAGTATTGCTCATCAGTGTGGGATCCGTACCAGATCGGGTTGACGGAGGAGATAGAGAAGATCCAAAGAAGAGCGGCGCGTTTCGTCACAGTGTTATTTGGTAACCGTGATAGCGTTACGGAGATGTTTAACGAACTCAAGTGGCAGACTCTGCAAGAGAGGCGCTCTGCATCGCGGTGTAGCTTGCTCTCCAGGTTTCGAGAGGGTGCGTTTCTGGATGAGGTATCGAATATATTGCTTCCCCCTACTTATACCCCCGAGGAGATCACGAATGTAAAATTAGAGAGATTAGAGCGCGCACGGAGGCTTTCAGACAGTCGTTCTTCCCGCGAACCATACGCGACTGGAATAGGAAAGGGAAGTAACGACAGTGGCATGTAAAGTGCCCTCCGCCACACACCATTGGGTGGCTTGCGGAGTATAAATATAGATGTAGAACTAGTGGATACCTCCTACCGCGGACCGATCTGGTAGGCTAGAGAGCATTCTCACCAACCCATCTGGAGAGCCTCAAGTGACCGTCCCCAGTCCTCCTATTGATGGGCAGTGTGTGTTGCAGTGGGCATCTCCCTGTCAGCGAAACTCATCATGGTATCCCTAGTCAGCGGTGCTACCATGGGACGGTGTTCACTTGGATTGAGAGTGGGTGCTACGCAAAACGTCCGGTCTATGACAAGCCAGCCTCGGCCACTGTCTTACGAAAGAGATATTTCCATATATTATTAAAAAAAGACAATTAAAATGGAAAATTCGAAAAAGCTGCTTTACGAATCTCAAAAATGAGTTTCAAATTCTAAAACTGGATACCAATTTAAATGGCTCTCGCAGAAAGTTCTGCCAACATTTATAGCAATATTAGACCTTAGATATATTGGGGGGGGGGGGGGTAATTTGAATTGTAGCAAATCCTTTAAAAGGGGCACGGTTAACAAATCATGTAATTGGTTAGACTGATTTGAATTTGACATCTGTGAAAGTCGCGTAAAGAATGGCCACATAAATTTGTTACAAAATTAAACAAAATGAAGCAAAATTCCAGAGAAAAGGCGCTGCAAGTTGGGTCTTGAAGTGGATTTGCTTGTTGATGTGATGCTGTCAGTGTGAGGGCAATGTCAGGAGGACGACTGCTATCAAAGCTGATGGTCGATAAGACGGCGGTGTAGGGCTGCAGTCAGGGCAACAGGTCGGCGCTGCCACGGGCATAGGGATTCGGCATGCTCTGTGAGCGAGCCTCGTGGGTCACAGGTGACTGTGACACTCGAGAAGGTGCTAGCATCAGTGAATGGCCCACAGATGAATTCAGGGTGTGGAGCCGTTTACAAGTAACAGTAGCACAGTTATTATTAACATAAATGACGTGTATTGGCCTTTGTTCACCAATTAGGCCATCTCTGTGACTGTGATTTCTTAATAAAAACTGCAAATTAATCCTTGTGCCTGATATGCAGGACTTTCAATGTTCAAATATAAATAATCCTTGGTACACAGGGGCTCTGCTTCGCAAATGCCAAATTATAAAGTTTCAACATTTGAAAGGAACATGACTGCAACAATTCAGACCACGAATCTCTACATCTTAACATAAGGGAGGCCTGAAGTGTGCCTAGGTATTAACCATGACATTTGCATGATAGCTGTTCGGGTACTGGCTGAGGATGTGGCTTAAAACATTTACAGTAGTGACGGGCATACATGATCTAAATGATAAAGCAAACGAGGATTAGAGACATAACAGACATAGCAGATATAACACTGGGAATAGTCGCTCAATGCATGTAATCTTCGGTGTATGATATCGGAAACTGAGCGATCATGGGTGATTTGTCCATGTTCTGTAGCTAATAATTTGCTAACAGAGCCTAAAATTCAAGTCTTACAATTACTGGATAACACCAGCGAGTTGTCTGGATGTGGCAACACAGCAGGCACTTCAGCTAAGTATTCATAAAAGATTTAAGACTGGTGTTGTGGGTGTGGGTTAAATAAGCAGAAAACTTAACAATGGGAATAACTATGTCTCAAGAAGAAATGTTAAACAAGAGTCCACTGTGAGATTTAAAACTTTCCCGGCGTACGTATTGTCCCACAAAATTTCGGGCTAATTGCCGAATGTTGGCAACTTCCTGCCAGAATGAATTACAATGAGACAAAACTTGTGGCCCATACGTCTAACTTTTGGAGTTCTATTATTAATGAATCCGTGGAAATACGGCTGTCTGACAATGAGTCTCTTATTAATCGTGACGGCGGTTACCAGTTGAATTCGGCATGGAATCCAATTGTCGAAAAACTTCGTGTCCTCCGTAGCCGGCGTAGGTCTGTGATGGAACAGCAGGAAGACAATCGAATTGACATCGATGCGGCGAAGTTTTCACAACGGAGGGCGCGCGACGCAGCAGAATCAAACGCACTCAAGTAGCGCACGCGCAACGACACGTGAATCCACCGGAGGGGCCTTAAATACCAGAACTCAGGGAGCGTTCGCCGTTATCACCTGAAGATGGCCAGAAGACTCTGCGCCGAAATGTTGTGACAGGAAGTTGCAAACATCCGGCAGTTCGCCCGAAATTTTGTGGAGCAAGAGTCCACTGTTAGCTATGACGTTGTGATAGATCTGAGACACGAGCGTGGACTGATAGCAGATTAGAACTACTGAGATACATCATGGCGCAGATTACAACAAATTATTTCCAACAGGGACAAACCGAAGATGGTACATGGCCAAGGAGGAATTTTCATCTCTTCTAGGAAACGTGCAGTTTCACAGTTCCTTAACCCAGTGTTAAGCGATGGCATAGGGCACAATTGGTGTGGGTACAAGTCTGAAAAGCGTTAAGAGGTATCGCTGCAAGTGTTTGATGATCTTCTAAGGATCAGGACGTTCCAGGTGTGCCAGAGGTTGTGTTTCTGGTTGACTGACCAGGCAACTCGAATAGAGTGTAGATGGTAACATTCAAATTCACAATTGCCACAAGTGACAGGTAAGGACATTCGTGCCCATAACATGTCTACCGATTGTGATAAGTACACTTTGGCAGCGGAATAATAATACAGCAGGGTTGACTCGCATGTTGTGTGACAATAAGTGAAAACAGATGTTATTAAGTGTTCGCAAGAACAGTTCAGCGAGTAATAGGTAGGGCTAAACTACTGTTGTAGACCAAACTGAATAATAGCATGCAAGGTATTAGCATGTAACTAGATTGTGTGGGTGTTGTATAAGAGGGTTTTTAGTGCCTCACTTACTTTCGGGGTGGTTGTCAGGTTTGACAGCTCCTTGTGCATAGTAACCAAATTATGTTGGATTGAATTCCATAGTTCTTCATATTTCTGTATTAGTTCAGTAGCTACGCTACGATTTTCTCTAGTGGTAACAGCAGATTGTGTTCGATATGGGCGAGTTGCACATGTTAGCTTATGATAATTTCATGGTTTTCAGCAGTAAAAGAAATAACTTGTTGAAGGGTTTGATCCCAATGATCAGCATCAGCTTGATCGGGGGTGCCGAATATTGTTTCCTGCACAGCGCCACCTGCTTTCAGCCAACCCCGCCTGGCTCCATACAGTAGCACAGCATCCATTGTTCCTAGGTGGTAATGATCACCTGTCTGATGTCCCATAACGTACAAAGTATTCCACTTTGGTGTGATCTCCACAGTAATGTTTCGCATGCTATTAATCGCGTGGTAACATGTTGGAATGCTACTTCTTCTTCTTTTAAAATGGCGAAGTCCTAGTCAGCCACTATACTGACTTGCTGAGAGTTGCACAGCACATTGTCCAACACCTCAAACATTATTCTCGATGATAATGGATGGTTTTGGAGAGCTGAAGCAGTCGCAAGACTGGTAAATGGGTCAGAAACAAAGCAGTAACTCATGGTAAGGAGTGGTAGCAGCTGGTGACGGTATAATGGCACTGGAATGGTTCAGAGTATAGGTGGTTGATGAAGCTTTAGTAGTAGCATCACCTAGTACTAGCCCAAAGCCTCAAATGTATTAATGCACTGTCTTACAGTGACGTGGGTAAGTCCTAACGCTGTTTCAGTTTGTCAGCTTATAATACAAAAGATAGATTTCACATAAGACGACTGGCAGCACGGAAAATATTGGTAGTTGGTTACTTTTACGTCTTTAGATGAACAG
The DNA here is from genome assembly GCF_023864345.2 of Schistocerca serialis cubense. NCBI lineage: Eukaryota > Metazoa > Arthropoda > Insecta > Orthoptera > Acrididae > Schistocerca > Schistocerca serialis. Next base: position 409,023,278 of record NC_064643.1, read on the forward strand.
CTGAAGTGCGTTGCCCAGAGTGTGTCACCCTGGAATCGGCTCAGCTGATGGAGCCAGCCACGTTCACATGTCTAATGATAATTCCTCGAGTTAGCCAAAGAGTGGAAGAAAGGGGTAATATGAGGCATTAAGTGCAGATGTAGAGCAGAATTGCGAAAAAAAAATCGATTTTTTTATTGTGTAATTTATTAGATTGATTTTTTAAGAAAATTTAAGAATTCTGGCTAGAAACAAGTTTTAAAAAAGTTGCTGTCATTCACACCTTCTCTTGCTAGAAATTTTTTGTGCGTTAATTTTTCGTTCACACAATCGAAACGAACTCCAGATGAATCTAGAAGGGTGTGAGAAAGATTATTTTTGGTTGTTCCTTTGTTAATAATGTGGTTTTTTAACAGTGCCTACTAAAAACTTATTTCAGTTATTAGTTTTGCATATATCAACCTGTTTTGCTCGAAATGAGTCATAACAGTGGACGCATAATAAAAAAATGAGGAAATATCGAATTTCACCTGTAAGAACTACAAGAAATTTAAATAACACTGCTACAGATGCTGCTCCGAAGTCTGAAGAACAATTTTCGACAAAGTCACTGTGTTCATCGAAGAAGAATATTAGTGAAGGAATTGACGATGCTGTGTACAGTGCCAAAGACGAGTTTTACAGTGGATTTAGGTTAACTGACTTAGAAATACTTGCCCATATGATTAATGTTTCATGTGCATGTGTTAACTGTAGGTAGAAGGAGCTTAGATGGTATGATGACAGTGACAGAATTGGCACTCTGTAAAGTTTGTAAATATGATGTTCAGTTCAAGACTTATGCTCTCCATGGGAAAGTGTATGAGGTGAATAGAAGATTTTGTTGCGACATGAGATGCTTAGGTGTAGGCAGAGAAGGCACAAATTTGTTTTGTAGCTTCATGAACATGCCTGCATCAGTGACTAGACACAGTGATTACAACAGAACACTCCTCAGTGCTCTTAAAGTGGAATGTATGGAGGACATGAAAGCAGTTGTTGAGGAAGATATTAGCAGTGAAGAGGAAGGAGGACACAGTGTAGTGAAGACTGATCTGTGTGTCTCTTGTGATGGAACATGGATGGAGATGTGCCATACATCACTTCATGGGTTATCATCTGCCATTAGTGTGTATACAGGAAAAAGCTTAGACTTCCAGCTTCTGAGCAAATATTGCTCTCAGTGTGGCACAAGAAAGAACAGTGATGGCAGTGAAGAAGAATGGTGGCAACCGGAACACAAAATGGTTCAAATGGTTCTGAGCGCTATAGCACTTAACATCTGAGGTCATCAGTCCCCTAGTACTTAGAACTACTTAAACCTAACTAACCTAAGTACATCACACACATCCATGCCCGAGGCAGGATTCGAACCTGCGACCGTAGCGGTCACGCGGTTTCAGACTGAAGCGCCTAGAACCGCACTGCCACCGCGACCGGCGTAACAAGAACACAAGAAAATGTGCAACAAGAATTACCAGGGGTCAAGTGATGGGATGGAAGCAGCTGGGATGAAACTAATATTCCGGAGATTAGTTGAATAATATGGTGTTAGGTACATGAAGTACCTAGGTGATGGAGTTTCCAATGATTTTAACACAGTGTTAGCGAGCAATCCTTATGGATCACAAACTAAAACAGAAAAACTGGAATGTGTGGGACGTGTTCAAAACTGAATGGGAGGTTGTTGTTGTGGTCTTCAGTCCTGAGACTGGTTTGATGCAGCTCTCCATGCTACTCTATCCTGTGCAAGCTTCTTCATCTCCCAGTACCTACTGCAACTTACATCCTTCGGAATCTGCTTGGTGTATTCATCTCTTGGTCTCCCTCTACGATTTTTACTCTCCACGCTGCCCTCCAATACTACACTGGTGATCCCTTAATGCCTCAGAACATGTCCTACCAACCGATCCCTTCTTCTAGTCAAGTTGTGCCACAAACTTCTCTTCTCCCCAATCCTATTCAATAGCTCCTCATTAGTTATATGATCTACCCATCTAATCTTCAGCATTCTTCTGTAGCACCACATTTCGAAAGCTTCTATTCTCTTCTTTTCTAAACTATTTGTCGTCCATGTTTCACTTTCATACATGACTACACTCCATACAAATACTTTCAGAAACGACTTCCTGACACTTAAATCTATACTCGGTGTTAACAAATTTCTCTTCTTCAGAAATGCCTTCCTTGCCATTGCCAGTCTACATTTTATATCCTCTCTACTTAGAGTATTAGACCATCATCAGTTATTTTGCTCTCCCAAATAGCAAAACTCCTTTACCACTTTAAGTGTCTCATTTCCTAATCTAATTCCCTCAGCATCACCCAACTTAATTCGACTACATTCCATTATCCTCGTTTTTCTTTTGTTGATGTTCATCTTATATCCTTTCTTCAAGACACTGTCTATTCCGTTCAACTGCTCTTCCAAGTCCTTTGCTGTCTCTGACAGAATTGCAATGTCATCGGCGAACCTCAAAGTTTTTATTTCTTCTCCATGGATTTTAATTCCTACTCCGAATTTTTCTTTTGTTTCCTTCACTGCTTGCTCAATTTACAGATTGAATAACATCGGGGAGAGGCTACAACCCTGTCTCACTCCCTTCCCAACCACTGCTACCCCTTTCATGTCCCTCGACTCTTATAACTGCAAACTGGTCTCTGTACAAATTGTAAATAGCCTTTCGATCCCTGTATTTTACCCCTGCCACCTTCAGAAATTGAAAGAGAGTATTCCAGTCAACATTGTCAAAAGCTTTCTCTAAGTCTACAAATGCTAGAAACGTAGGTTTGCCTTTCCTTAATCTAGCTTCTAAGATAAGTCGTAGGGTCAGTATTGCCTCACGTGTTCCAATATTTCTGTGGAGTACGAACTGATCTTCCCCAAGGTCGGCTTCTACTAGTTTTTCCATTCGTCTGTAAAGAATTCGCGTTAGTATTTTGCAGCGGTGACTTATTAAACTGATAGTTCGGTAATTTTCACATCTGTCAACACCTGCTTTCTTTGGGATTGGAATTATTATATTCGTCTTGAAGTCTGAGGGTATTTCACCTGTCTCATACATCTTGCTCACCAGATGGTAGAGTTTTGTCAGGACTGTCTCTCCCAAGGCCGTCAGTAGTTCTAAGGGAATGTTGTCTACTGCCGGGGCCTTGTTTCCACTCAGGTCTTTCAGTGCTCTGTCAAATTCTTCACACAGAATCATATCTCCCATTTCATCTTCATCTACATACTCTTCCATTTCCATAATATTGTCCTCAAGTACATCGCCCTTGTATAGACTCTTTCAAATTGAAGAAAGAAATGAAAGGCAAAAAATTAGAAGAGGGAAAGCCACTGGCAGGTGTTAACAGACTAACAGACGAGGAAGTTCACACTTTACAAATATGTTATGGAATAGCTATCAGGGATAGCCCCCCCATGAACCATGGACCTTGCTGTTGGTGAGGAGGCTTGCGTGCCTCAGTGATCAGATAGCCGTACCACAGGTGCAACCACAACAGAGGGGTATCTGTTGAGAGGCCAGACAAACGTGTGGTTCCTGAAGAGGGGCAGCAGCCTTTTCGGTAGTAGCAGGGGCAACAGTCTGGATGATTGACTGATCTGGCCTTGTAACACTAACCAAAACGGCCTTGCTGAGCTGGTACTGCAAACAGCTGAAAGCAAGGACAAACTACAGCCATAATTTTTCCCGAGGGCATGCAGCTTTACTGTATGATTAAATGATGATGACGTCCTCTTGGGTAAAATATTCTGGAGGTAAAATAGTCCCCCATTCGGATCTCCGGGTGGGGACTACTCAAGAGGATGTCGTTATCAGGAGAAAGAAAACTGGCATTCTACGGATCGGAGCATGGAATGTCAGATCTCTTAATCGGGCAGGTAGATTAGAAAATTTAAAAAGGGAAATGGATAGGTTAAAGTTAGATATAGTGGGAATTTGCGAAGTTCGGTGGCAGGAGGAACAAGACTTTTGGTCAGGTGAATACAGGGTTATAAATACAAAATCAAATAGAAGTAATGCAGGAGTAGGTTTAATAATGAATAAAAAAAAATAGGAGTGCAGGTAGGCTACTACAAAAAGCGTAGTGAACGCATTATTGTGGCCAAGGTAGACACGAAGCCCACGCCTACTACAGTAGTACAAGCTTATATGCCAACTAGCTCTGCAGATGACGAAGAAATTGAAGAAATGTATAATGAAATAAAAGAAATTATTCAGATAGAGAAGGGACACGAAAATTTAATAGTCATGGGTGACTGGAATTCGATAGTAGGAAAAGGGAGAGAAGGAAATGTAGTAGGCGAATATGGATTTGGGGTATGAAATGAAAGAGGAAGCCGCCTGGTAGAATTTTGTACAGAGCATAACTTAATCATAGCTAACACTTGGTTCAGGAATCATAAAAGAAGGTTGTATACATGGAAGAATCCTGGAGATACTAGAAGGTTTCAGGCTGACAAAGGTAACTCTACCGTTTTGTTACCTCGTGGGTTGTATTTGGTGAAGATGTATAGTCTACTTAGTGATACTATGTATCCGAGAATTGATCAAGATCCAGAAGCACGCATGCAGCAGAAGATGTGTGCACTTTTGAACTCTTCCTCCCTATCTCCAGAGACTATCAAGCAGTTAAGACCACATGGCAGCGTACCACCGAGAATGTATGGTCTTCCTAAAGTGCATAAAGAAGGTCTGCCTTTAAGGCCCATGCTGACGCACTGACATATGATTTAGCCAAACATCTAGCTTCTTTGTTGAGACCATTTGTTGGCAAATGTTCACACTATATACGGAACTCTGCTGATTTTATTAACAGACTGGGGGCTCTCCCCTTAAGTAGTTCGGATCTTCTAGTGAGTTTTGATGTAGTTTCCCTTTTCACAAAAGTACCTCTTGCGGATTCCTTGATTCTAATTGGTCAACAGTTTGAATCGGACATTACTGCTTTGTTTCGACATACTCTTTCCTCAACTTATTTTATGTTTAACCAGGAATATTTTGAACAGTCTGACGGTGTCGCCATGGGCAGCCCTCTCTCTCCTCTGGTGGCTAACCTCTTTATGGAGGATTTTGAGGAGAGAGCACTTGAATCAGCGGTCTGTAAACCAACTGTTTTTTGGAGATATGCCGATGACACTTTCGTAGTGTGGCTCCACGGAGAAGAAACGTTAATGGAGTTTCTTCATCATCTTAACTCCATCCATGAGAATATTCGATTTACTATGGAACTGGAGAAAGATGGCTGGCTTCCATTCCTGGATGTTTTGGTTAAACGGAAGAGCGACGGCACTGCGGGACATTCTATCTATCGCAAGCCCACTCATACTGATTTGTATTTGCTTTCTTCAAGTTGCCATCACCCATCCCAGACCGTGACTGTACTTAAAACCCTTGTACACAGGGCACACACATTGTCGGGTGCAGAGAATTTGCCTAAGGAATTGGCACATTTGAGGACGGCGTTTAGAGACAATGGGTACGCGACCTGGCAAATTAACAGGGCCTTCTCAACTAGAGCCAGGAACCGGGAAGTGGATAAAGAGGAGGACGCGCCAGCCAAGTCCCTAGCTTTTCTTCCCTTTGTCGGAAATATCTCCTTCAAGATAGCAAGGATTCCTAATCATTTTAATGTGAAAGTGGTTTTTCGTACGCCTTCTAAGATTTCGAATTTGCTGGGATCGGTGAAGGATGATTTGTTACTGCGGAAGGCGGGAATTTACAAAATACCCTATCAATGTGGTATGGCCTATATAGGACAGACAACGCGTACAGTAGAAGAGCGTTGTAAAGAACATCAACGTTGCACTCGCCTACTGCAACCCAGTAAGTCTGCAGTTGCGGAACATTGTATTTCTAACGGACATTCAATGGAGTACGACAAAACTTCGATTTTGGCCACTTCAGCAACTTTTTTGGACTCCATTGTCAAAGAATCAGTGGAATCATTGCGAGAAATCTAATGAACCGTGACAGTGGTTACCAATTGAATAACGCATGGAATCCCGTCATCTCCGAAATTTGCTCGAGACGAAGACGCCAGAAGACTCTGATAGCTGCGGCCAGCGACAATACCGACGGCAGCTGAGTACTGCAGTTCCACCAGCAAGGGCGCTGCCGCTGGTCGGTGTGGCCCTTCTGTCTCCGCAATTCGCAGCACTACTATCAGCGCACTATATAAGCTGGAGCGGAGAACATCTTCGTCAGTTCTTGTTCGCATCACCTGAAGATGGCTGGCAGTTGCCCAGCCGAAATATCGTGCAATTAAGTTTATGACGACCGGCTACAAGCCCGAAATCTTTTTGAACGTTTTCAGATAGATTATATAATGGTAAGACAGAGATTTAGGAACCAGGTTCTAAATTGTAAGACATTTCCAAGGGCAGATGTGGACTCTGACCACAATCTATTGGTTATGAACTGTAGATTAAAACTGAAGAAACTGCAAAAAGACGAGAATTTAAGGAGATTGGACCTGGATAAACTGACTAACCCAGAGGTTGTACAGAGTTTCAGGGAGAGCATAAGGGAACAATTGACAGGAATGGGGGAAAGAAATACAGTAGAAGAAGAATGGGTAGCTTTGAGGGATGAAGTAGTGAAGGCAGCAAAGGATCAAGTAAGTGAAAAGACGAGGGCTAGTACAAATCCTTGGGTAACAGAAGAAATATTGAATTTAATTGATTAAAGGAGAAAATATAAAAATGCAGTAAATGAAGCAGGCAAAAAGGAATACAAAAGTCTCAAAAATGAGATCGACAGGAAGTACAAAATGGCTAAGCAGGGATGGCTAGAGGACAAATGTAAGGATGTAGAGGCTTATCTTACAAGGGGTAAGGCAGATACTGCCTATATGTAAATTAAAGAGGCCTTTGGTGAAAAGAGAACCACTTGTATGAATATCAAGAGCTCAGATGGAAACCCAGTTCTAAGCAAAGAAGGGAAAGCAGAAATGTGGAAGGAGTATATAGAGGGTCTATACAAGGGTGGTGTACTTGAGGACAATATTAGGGAAACGAAAGAGCATGTAGATGAAGATGGAAATGGGAGACACAATACTGCGTGATAAGTTTGACAGAGAACTGAAAGACCTGAGTGGAAACAAGACCCCGGGAGTAGACAACATTCCATTAGAACTACTGACAGCCTTGGGAGAGCCAGTCCTCACAAAACTCTACCATCTGGTGAGCAAGATGTATGAGACAGTGAAATACCCTCAGACTTCAAGAAGAATATAATAATTCCAATACCAAAGAAAGCAGGTGTTAACAGATGTGAAAATTACCGAACTATCAGTTTAATGTGCCGCAGCTGCAAAATTCTAACGCGAATTCTTTACAGATGAATGGAAAAACTTGTCGAAGCTGACCTCGGGGAAGATCAGTTTGGATTCTGTAGAAATATTGGAACACGTGAGGCAATACTAACCCTACGACTTATCTTAGAAGCTAGATTAAGAAAAGGCAAACCTACGTTTCTAGCATTTATAGACTTAGAGAAAGCTTTTGACAATGTTCTCGCCACAGCAGCATTTGTCAACGGATCTTTACCTGTTCGAATCCCCTTCCTATGGCGATAGGATCGTAACGCTGAACTATCACATTCCCCATTCTGATAATACGGCTTCACTAAAAGCGCCTTTTCAGGTAACGTCAACATGCTGCGACTGCTGGCACATCCGATTCTCTCTCTCTCATTACAGCTCCTTTTATACACGATTGTCATGCGCAGTCACTGACGTTTTGCTGTCCAGCGCCATCTGTCGGACATTTTGTGAACTTTGTTTTTTTTGTTCTAATAAAACCCCATGTCATTCCAAGCATGTGTGTCAATTTTTACCCCTTTATCTACATTATTTCTTGGTTTATTAAGTTTTCAAATTTATACTGACTTTTTGATCACCCGGTACAAATCTGGTACTACCAACTGTACTACCAATGTTGGTAGTTCGTGACCTGTGGTGCATTCTGGTACAAGGAGATATATTCTGTAATCATATAAGTGTTCGCAATATTTTCCGCGTGAAATGAGCAAAAACATGTCCTACTGTGCGGTTGCTAAGTATAGTAACTCTTGGTGTAGAACAGAGGGTGTTCCTTACTGTCAGTTTCGAAAACAGTTAGAACTGCAACATAAGTGGTTGTCTCATTGTAAATATAAGAACGAGCTAAATATTAAAAATTCAATGATATGTTCTGAACATTTTCATGTACAGGATTGCAAACAGGGCATCCAAAATGATATGTTTGGTTTACCTACAAGAAAGTTGCTGAGGTCAGATATAGTTCCATTCCATCAAATACCTAACCGGCTTCGTAATGGACCTCATGGTGCAGGTTCTGCCCATATAGAAGACGACCCAATAGAAAAAGAACTTCATAGTAACACCAGTCCAATACAAAAGAGAGCTCTCAAAATGTTGGAATCTTTGTCTACCAAGAAAACAAAACTTGAGAAATCAATTAAAAGAGAATTTCCTCTTGACCCAATCGTAATAAGCAAAGAGCAAGGAATTAATGACTTGAGGAAAGATCTGGCTATCATAAAGAGTAGAAGCGCTTTACTACAGCAGATCAGCTTCGAAGAAAGATAAGAAACAAAATGCACCTCTCCAAACATTTGTTCCTGATGGCAGCAAACGGGAAGAATAAGTAATAAGGGGACTAGGACAAAACAGTCTCAGTATTTCACCCAAGAACAAATTCGTTGCCTAAAGAAGAAAAAAAGTTAGAAGTGCAGTTTCGAGGACATGGCAAATTCCTTTACTTTGATAGCTTTGTCTTCAAAACATATGCTTACTTAAGAAGAAAGAACTATCACTTGTGCTTTCAATCAACACTCTAAAAATGGGCAAAACAGATCAAGTGTCAACCAGGCATTTGAAGGAAGTACTAGGTTTAATTAAGGCTAGATCAGCAGTGTTTACACCATTTGAGGTCATGGCTGTCATAAGCTTTGATGAAATGAAAACTGACAGTTGTGTGAGTTACAGTTCATCAGACAATGTTATTTTTGGACTATAAAAGAACGTTCGAGTAGCAATGATAAGAAGTTTATTTTCAAAGTGTAAGGAACCAATAAACTGAGGTGACAAAAGTCATGAGATACCTCCTACTACTGTGTCAAACTCCTGTCCCCTGGTGTAGTGCAGCAACTCGGTGTGACATGGACTCAGCAAGTTGTTGGAAGTGTCTCAATAGCCATCCATAATCACGGTAGTGTTTCTGGTGGAGGATTTTGCACACAATCTGGCCTCTCTGTTATGTCCCATAAATGTTCGATGGGATTCACGTCTGGGGGATGTGAGTGGCCAATCATTCACTCGAATTGGCCACAATGTTCTTCAAACCAATTGTAAAAAACTGTTGTCCGGTGACAAGGCACATTGTCATGCACAAAAATTCCATTGTTGTTTTGGAACATGAAGTCTATGAATTGGTGTAAATGGTCTCCAACAAAATGAGCATAAACATTTCCAGTCTATGATAAATGTATACACAGCTTACATTATTATGGAGCCACACCAGATTGCACAGTGACTTGTTGACAACTTAGGTCAACACTTTGTAGGGTCTGCGGCACACTCTAACCTTATTGTCAGCTCTTACCAACTGAAATTAGGGCTCATCTTACCACGCCACAGTTTTCCGGTCATCTAGGGTACAACTGATACGATCATGAGTCCATGAAAGGCGCTGCAGGCAATATTGTGTTGTTAGCAAAGGCACTCATGTTGGTCGCCTGCTCCCATAGCCAATTGACATCAAATTTCGCCACACTGTCCTAATGGATACGTTTGTCGTACAGCCCACATTGATTTATGTATGTATTTCGTATAGTGCTGCGTGTCTGTTAGCACTGACAACTCTACACCAACGTCACTTCGCTTGACTGAAGGCTGTCAGCCACTTCGTTGTTCACAATGAGAGATAATATGTAAGTCCCATAGTGCTCAGAGCCAGCCAGATAATATCTGGAATTTGGTATTCTCAGTGCACTCTTGACGCTGTGAATCTCGGAGTATTGAATTCTCTAACGACTGGAATTCCCCATGTGTTTAGCTGCTTCTACCATTCCACATTCAATATCTCTTAATTCCCATTGTGTGCCCATAACCTCTTCACGTGAATCACCTGACTACAAATGGTAGCTTCACCAGTGCAGTGACCTTTCACACCTTATATATGCAATACTACTGCCATATGTAAATGTGCATATCGCTATTACATGAATTACATCACCTGTGTATATTACGATTTTATGTGATAATGACAAGCAATTTGTTGGAGGCAATCATCACAGCTGGGGTCTATGTTGTAGCAGTTACATGTGATATGAGAGCAAAAAATTCAGAAATGTGGAAACAACTTGGTGTATCAACAAATAATATGTATTTTTAACACCATGTACAATACAAGGAAAATAATGATTTTTTTAAATGACATACTGTACTTACTAAATTTACTAAGAAATCACTTTGTTGATAACAGAATCACCTTGCCCTAGGGTACTGTATTTACAATCACTATAATGGAAGATCTACTGGAGCATCAGACACATCACATATGACATATCAGAAGCTCACATGGATGTGACATGCACATCGAAATGTAAGAATGGCTGCATAGCTATTTGTGTGTCGCACTGCACTTTCTCCATAAAGGACATCAAGTGAGCTTCATCGAATTGGTAAACGACGTTCTTGATGGGCTAAACATGAGGTACACCTATGACAAGAAAGCATCTCTTAGAAGTCATTATTGTTTCAACATCAAAAGACAAGAAAATTCATTGAAGAGGCTTTTGGAAATTTGTTTGAATATGCAGTTAGAGGAAAGAAACAGTCTTCTCCCATTTCCAAAAGGATTTGTTGCAATTCATTTTATGTTATTTTTATTGTCAATGAACTATACAATTACACATGTGAAGACTATGACCAATGTCGAGATGTAATTACATACAAAAGTTGGTAATTTAAATTATGATGAAATTATAAATAGTTACATTTAGAATTTACATTCACAGAATTCCTCCAGAGTATGAAAACAATTTTAAATTCATAAATTCTTGGCAGGATCCTTAAATTTCTTCAGCTCCAATTCCGTAATTAAGTGTAGTAGTTTACTGAATAGCGAAACTGATATGATTTTAAAACTGTTTTGAATTTTATAATAAAAACAGTATTCATTTTTATATCAGTATATTGCCTTGTGTTATAGCTGTTTTCATCGGAATTTACAGTAAACTTGGATAATTTTTTCTTGGTGTGTAAAAGATACTGATAAATATATATGTATATGCCCTATTGTCATAACACTGTGCCTGATGAATAAATTTGTTCAATGTCTTTTAGGTATACTTTGCAGATTAGTCCACCTTTTTTGGCTATAAAGAGGCAATTGGAGTAAGAGTTGTTACCCCAAAGGATAGTCCCATAGGTCAGATGGGAATGAGTATAGGCCTAGTACACAGATACCAGAGTTTTTTGTCTGCTGTCTTTTGCAACTTTCTGATATTAAAATGATCCTTAGAAATTTTTGGCATCAGGTAATTAATATGAGTCTGCCAGCTGAGGTTATTCTGTAATACAATGCCAGGGAATTTAATGGGTAGCTCTGCATTCTCCCAGGTTCTATTTTTGTAGGAAATATTCAGCTCTTGCGTTTTTTTTATATTCATAAATAGTTCATTGGCATTATACCAATCAGATGTATATTTGTTTTGACTAAGACAGAGTCAACAATGTTGTTGTTAAGAGAATTGGATGTCATGCTTAAACAGATATCATTTGCATATAAACAGCATGTTGGAAAATCATATGTTGTATTGCTTGGAATATTATTCATGTACAATATGTATAAAAGGGGGCCCAAGACTGAACCTTGGGGTACACCTTGATTGATAGATAATAAATGGAAATAAGTATTGTTGAAGAAAATGATCTGATAATTTCAGCAGCCAGGTAAGGGAAACTTACAGCTTTTAGTTTGAGCAGTAGAGCATTGTAAGACACAGTGCCAATGGCCTTCGTTAAATCAAAAAACTTTGTATTTACATTAAATTCTCCTTCCATTGCCTCAAGACAATTAGCTATGTAGTTCATAACAGCATCATTTGTTAATAATTTTTTCCTAAATTCGAATTGGTTTCTGAAGAGTAGTTGATTATTTTCCACAGCCTTCATCAAAGCACTTATTAATTATCTACATTTACATCATACTCCGCAAGCCATCTAATGGTGTGTGGCGGAGGATACTTTCGATAGCACTATCTGATCCCTCCAACCCTGTTCCACTTGCGAATAGTGTGTGGGTAGAATGATTGTCAGGAAGCCTCTGTTTTGGCTATAATTTCTCAAATTTTCTCCTTGTGGTCGATATGCCAGAAGTAATATGTTGTCCAACTCCTAAAAAGTGCTGTCCCAAAATTTTAATAGTAAATCTCTCTGTGAGTCAGAACGCCTCTCTTGTAATGTCTGCCAGTGGAGTTTGTTTAGCAAATCCGTAACGCTCTCTCCACAGCTAAACGATCCCATGACGAAACGCGCCGCTCTTCGTTGGATCTTCTCTATCTCCTCTATCAGCCTACCTGATAGGGATCCCAGATAGATGAACAATACTCGAGAATCAGACGAACAAGCGGCTTATAAGCCACTTCTTTCGTGGATGAGTTACATATCCTTAAGATTCTTCTGATGAATCTGAGTCTCATGTCTGCTTTTCCCACTTTCTGTTTTATGTGGTTATTCCACTTAAGGTTGCTATGGATAGTTACCCCTAGATATTTTACAGCAGATGCTGTGTCCAACTGTTTGTCATCAATAGTGTAGCTGTATAGTAGTGGATTTTTTTCCTATCCATGCACAATATGTTACATTTATTTATGTTCAGGGTCAACTGCCAGAGCCTGCACCAGTCATCAGTTCTCTCCAGGTCATTCTGCAAATTATTCTGGCATTGCTACTTTGGTAGCAATTATGTAACAATGGACCTCTCCTAGAGTATAACTACTAAGGTTCAGTATCTTGGAATTAATAGTGTAGATACCAATTCAATCACTGTTATGAAGTGAAAAAATTGGCTGAGTGCACGTCTTCTACTGAAACACATTGAAGATGAAATATATTTTGTGTAACACTTTTCATTTTATAGGCCATATCTAAATAATAGTTTGGTACATATTTGCTATTGGGTATATTATTTGCAATGGTGGTTACACTATTTACAAAATTATTAATTAAATTATTTACATTAATCTTGTACATTTGTCTAGGTTCATTAATAGCTTATGTGATCAGTTGGCAAGTACATTCTAATTTATATTTTGTGATGCCCATTCTGTATTTGAGTTTTAGTTGTTTATACCTTGCTCAGACAATCAAACGAGAAGTTCTTTGTTGTGGGGCAATATTTGAGGCACTCGCCTTTAAGTTTTTGTAATTTGGTGTGTGCCACTTATTCATCTTCTTAGTAACTGGTTCCTTATTTGTTGTAACTGCCCACATAAATATTTCAAACAATCTACCGAAATACTCTTCTGATCCATCTTTACCAGATACAAATAGCCAGTTTATTTGTATGAGCCTAAAAATACAGATATATTTTAATCACTAATACTTTGCTGAGCCTTATATGCCACAGATGGCTTGGAATTATTGCTGATAACTGTTCCTATATTTACATTCATAATGATTGCATAATGATCAAAACAAAGTGTGTCGATAATGCGTGAGTAATATTTTGAGGGATGAAACATAGAAATAATGTTATCTATACAAGTTAAACCATTTATATGGCTAGGTCTAGTGATAACAAGTTTGAGCATACTGTTCCTACCATAGCTTTGTAATATGATATTTAGGTCTATATTATTTGAATTACTCACACTGAAATCAGTATGAAAAGTAGCCATTATAAGTATATTCACTTTCATTAAAAATATGTACTTAATGAAGTTTCAAATATTTTGAGAAATATTTCTTGTTGTCTCCAATGTTGAGGTTCTGCAACTACAAATAACTGCTCTTTTATAGTTTATAATGTAGCAGGTAGATACTTCAAAAATTTCTTTGATGGCTAAATTATTTACACTATGCATTGGTTCAGATGCGAAATGATTTTAACTAAAATGACAGAGCCACCTTACTTTTTATTTGTTTGGTAAAAATAAGATGCTATTTTGAAATTTGGTAAAAGAAACTAAATTACTGAGATAAGAATTCATCCAGTGTTCAGCTATAGCTATAAAATCTATGTGCTTTTCTAAAGCCAGTACATACAGCATATCTGATTTATCTATTAACTCTTGAATGTTAAGAAACATGACATTTGTAGTATAGTCTGAAGAAATTTTATTAATCTCAGTAACAAGACTATCACCTATATTTATTTGTTGTTCTTTTTCTGAGTACTGTCAGTAAAAAGTCTTGCAAGTGAGCTGAAGTTATTGTCTTCCTCCTTCATGTATGGGCAATCCTTTGGTGGTTCCTTGCATGCTCTACCTGTCGTTGTCTGAACTTGTGTGTTCCTGTGCACTGATATCTTCCCCCTCTCCTGTTGATGATAACTTAAGGGGGCCTTTGATGTTGTCTTCTTTCTGTTCTGCAGTGGACTATTTGATGTTTCTGTTGGCACACTCTCTTTAGTAGAGATACCTTTTCTAATTGCATCAGTTGTGTGTACTAGTTATTTTAGATCCTCTAGTGAAGACAGATTTTTAAATCTTGGTTCTGTGCCTCTTAAACTTTGCTGACTAACTGGATTGACTAGGTAATGTCGATTTAGGATAAGTTTCTTATCAAGTATTTTACATTGTCTTCCTGAAACAATATTGCTGATTTGTCTGGCTACTAGATGCTTCATTAATTTTTAAAATGCATGCCATGCTCTGTATAAAATCTGCCACCATTACTGCTAATATCTATAATTTGCACTTTTCTGAAATGTTTGCAGATTATTGAGGAATGTTTGTTTGATACCACGACATCTTTATTCAAACAGGAGCAGTGTGGAATGTTGTGCCTAAGTGGCGTATTGCATACTATCACGTTTGAATGAGTAAGAAAGCTAGGCATCTTTTTGGACTTTTCACAAATGTGAAAAATAACAGGGCAGCCTAAATCATGACAGCCAGGCTGAATCAAGAGTGTTTCGAAAATTTGTTTTCTAGGATTCGTGCTCTTTGTGCATCTTATGATAATCGCACGCCTTTTGAGGTGAAAAGCAGATTTCGCTTACTTATACCGACCGGCAGTGTGACAAATATAACTTCGTCCGTTGGTGTTTCCATTGCAGAGGACAAAGATCGAATTTCTGGAGAGGAAACGGTGGACGAATTCGGGAATTTTATTTCTGGTGAGCTGTGCAACAAACTAGCCAATCCGTTACATTACGATACTTCAGATGAAAACGACTTGCTTGGAGATTGCGATCTTAGTGATTCAGCAAGCTTCAGTGAAGACGTTAATTACGTTTCTTTCAAATATTTGCAGAATACATCGCATTCTAGTGCAGAAACATCGACAGTTCATATGGAGTTACAACAGCAAATTGCCCTGTCGATGCACAATCAACAGCTCAACAAGAGTGGATAAGCGCACTTTCGAAAGGTGGAATCTCTTGAGTGATTTTCTTCAATATCAAATTTCGAAATTATTTTTACACCTTTTCATGATCAAGTATTTCATTCTGCAAACGCATGATGGAATCAGTAGAAGAACTAGTACAACCTAGATTTTCCGAAGCCGAAAAGAAAATCATTGATTTATATGTAAGAATGAGAACTTTCACGTGAATTAGATTTTTGAATAAAAGATCCAAACAGAATGTAATGAACTGGGCTTTGACGAAAAGAAATGTTCTTTGGACCGTGTCACCTACAACAACTGAGAGTTACATTTCCCGCACCAACATCATAAGGTAGGTTTCGTCATCTCTATCATAGTATGCACTAAATATGTTTGAACTGAAGTAGCATGTGAAATTATAAAATATTCATCAAAGTTACGTTATTAAACTGGAAGCATAAGTGACAAGCATCTATAGCTAGCTTTGGATACTGAAATGTGTCATCAATGCTTTTACCGCTTAACATTTACTTTTGAATAGTTCAAATACTATTTCTTGCAAATCATCTTGAACCCCATTAATGAGATGTTCAAAATCAAATGAAAAGTGACGTGCGAAATTATTTTATTGTGAGAGTTTTCTATTACCGAGTGTGCTACTGCTCCAGCACTGGCTGCCAAGTGACGTAACACATCACTGACCAATGAAAGCAACGATGGCCATAGCAGTCTGGTCCCTTCAATCTCACAAACCACCCACAAACCACCAATGAAAGCATTTTCGCCGGAATTGCCTACCTTTCACGTCTACGTACCTTCGACCATCACAGGACCATCACATCAGGGTATATGAACACTGTCCATGACGTCATGTTGCATCGGCTCAATTCAAGTAACATGATCTCAGCTCGCGTGGCTGTCCTCAACCTGTTTTTCGCGGTAACTGTAGACTTCACGAGATGATTCACAACTGTTTTTAAGCGCAAAGCGCGCATACACAACGTGTTACTTTATATACGTAGGTGCTCGAGTCCACATTTGTACGAAAATGACATTTATCGAACTCAGTGGTTTGCACCTTGCAGTGATAGCTTGCATATTAGAGGAGGAAGAATGCAGAAGAAGAATATATGTCCCAAAAATTATGTCATTATATGATACAGAAAGGGAGTTTCACACACCCTACAAGGAGCTTGAGGAAGAGGAATATACATTTTATAAATATTTTAGAACGTCGAAGCACCAATTTTTTCATTTGTTACACAAAATTGCACCCAGAATTACTAAACTTTCATAGCCATGTATTGAAGGATCTGGGAGTAGAGTTTTAATCTGTGAGATGGTAACATGAAATTATCTTTGGTTCTAGTATCACAATTAAGTCGAAAATGGTTTCATATAAGTAATTCTGGATTGTTACAAGCTAACATATATAGTTCATAATGTAAATACATGAAATAGCAAAAATATTTAGACCTATAAATAAAGACTGGCATGAATCCCTAATCTTATTACATACATTTCCAATGACAGTTTTTTGAGTAATAATATCCTATTTACTCTAACTGCATACCCCCAAAATATTATTGTTCTTTCCTAAAAAGAGTTTGAGTACCTCCTATCCATCATGTCATATAGTTCAGACTACTGCGTCACTGCTTCAATTAATCTCTCGCTATTCATCATAAAATTGTAAATTTTAACAAAACAAACCTCTAAACAAAACAATTTGTAACAAAAATAACGAGTAAAAAGAATAATGACAACTAATATATCCATGAATTAATGCAAGCACAATGGAACAAATGATGCTGGATGACACCATAGCTGCGTATTGGTAGTAAACGAGCTTGGGGATAACGTGTTTAACAACAGCCATAAAAAAGTGATTCATACAAACCTGGACAGTGGCATAGTATGACATGATGGCCAGCATGGATGCTGCCATTTTCAATGTGTTGTGGAACGTTTTGATGTGATGTGACATGACTGCCAGTGTGAACTGGTTTTTACATGATACGCTTAAGATGTAAAGTTAATGACAGCCCCTGGACCCAGCATAAGTCCTGCCCATTCACTTCCCTTCACACATATCTACATGCTAGACCCTGACCATGGTCTGCCAAGTTCCAATATGAAAATTGTATTATCACAGATATGTCAGTCATAAAAACTAGAAACACAAAAATATAATATTAGTATGAATTTCAGTTTTTCCAGATACCAGTGTTAAAATAGTGTATTATTAAAGAAATAAAAATATTAATAGTGAATATAGGAACTGAAACATCATCACGAATAAAAAACAAAAATCAAATTGAAATAAAATTGTGACCCATATTGCCTTTTTTGTTTCATGCCTACCTTCTGCTGTATCTTAAAAATCTGATACTTATTAACACTCCAATGCTGGCGCCCCTAAACTCACATCGATGCTGGTGCCATATATGTGAGATCCATTCACGCAGATTAACAATACTTTAGAAATATCACGTCTAGATGAGCTCCAGCGTTATTTTTAATAATTTTACTATAGAATTATTTCATAAACATACAACATAGAAATAGGGAACTACATTTGGAAATATATTATGTTCAGGAAATGTTTTACATGGTATGTACGACATAGAAAGTCCTAAAAAGTAACTTACAACTGAAAATATAACAAATAAGAGACGTTTTCATGTTTCTTCTGCACGAGCACCCAAGTCACATCCTTCACAGCAAACAAAATCACAGTGTTAAAGACACGGATATTCTCTGCACGATTTACATGAGTATTTCGTCAGTCGTCTTGTACTAGTTGTGCAGCAGTGTTTGCAATGCTTCCTTCTTTCTTGATTGGTGTCAGCATTGTCGACTCTCTCATCAACAATACCCAAAGGTCGGCGATTTTGCGGCAGAATTTCAATAATGTATGTATTCAGGATCCGAGGTAGGTTGGAAAGCAGGCTTCGTTTTACCAATCGATCTTCCAAGAGTTCCCATCCGAGCTGACGAAGAAACAGCCGTCGGCGGAGACTTTCGTTGCCATTCCCCATATAAATTATCTGGGAATTTATATCAGCAACGTTCAGCAACGAATAAAACACGATCATGGGCCATCGTCGTGTACTCCTCTGAACGTTGTAGGCAGAGCACAATTTGTCTACAATATCAACTCAAATTTTGTGTATGTTATAGTAAGTTATCATAATAGGTTGTCTTTTACGTCCTGTGTTTTCGTCAATTTTGGCCCCCTCAATGCGTACTTGAGATCAATAAAATATTTTTTTTGCTATTTTTATTTTATGGGACATAAGAAATATTCGTACCTTCATTTCTGTAAGCAAATGTGCTAGAATTTGCAGCCCTGGTTTTCACATCCTTCGTTTCTTTTTGGATCTGCCATCTTTTTTCAGGGTTCTATACATGGCAGCTGGTGCTTCTCTGACAAATCACGGAGCAGATTTACTTCGCTGAACCAGTTGTCAGCACAGACATAGCGCCCTGAATTAGTGAGAGGGACCATCAAACGTTCAACCACGTCATTGCTTTTATCACTAAGCTGAAAAGGGCCGTCTGGCTGTCTGCCAGCATAGACCTACATGTTGCAGGTGTAAAACAGTTTGGAATCAACTGTAGCAAATATTTTTATTCCATATTTTTCTGGTTTCGACAGTATATATTGGAAAAAAGAGCAACGTCCTCTGAAGGCCTCGAGTTTCTCGTCAATGGTGACGTTTTGGCCTACAACGAGACAAGATTGGCAGTTCTTCACAAAATTTTGAAATCAATTTCGAATTGGTGCCAGGCAGTCCACTACTCTGCGTTCAGTATGTGATTGTTTATCATCAAATCGCAGAGCTTTTAACAGAAAACGAAACCTGTACTCACTCAAGGTCAACAGAAATATTTCGATTCCGAACCCCTTGGAATCCCACAAATCCTGAAGAATCTTCCATCCTGCCTTGTGCATTCCAGGTATGTACAGAAATACAATTAAGGCTTTTATCTCGACTGTGTTCATTGGGTGAGCACTTCGTTCTGCCTGGTAATTGCTTCGGATAATTTCACTGTATTGGTTCGTGTTTTTTACAATCATTTCCAGCATTTCCTGATTAAATAAGCATTCCCATGTTTTTGAAATTCCTTAAATATTTTTTGCTTTCCCAGTGACACCAGGAAGCCTTATGCAGAGAATATTGTGGTTTTGGGTTTTCCTGAGGTTTGTGTATGGTGACTTTTTCCAGTCGAATGATTCGATTGTTTTCTTTCCTCTCTTCCTATAACAACGATACACATCGCCATCTTCCTCACTTGAACTTACGTCTGTTTCACTCTGTTCGGTCTCTGAGTCGTCTCTTTCTTCTATGGTTTTCTGCAGCATCAATAATGCTCTCTTCATCTCCCAGATCGAGAGTAGGAGCCCTGTGTGCAGCATGTTCGGCCACATCATCGTGTCATCAAGCAAAATTTGTTGATAATCTGTAACTTCTGGATTGGTGTAATCCCGAATTTCATTTGAGGCAATGTCCGCACAAAAAACAGGCCTGTAAACAATGTTAACATCCTATAGTTGCAAAACAAAATAAAAAGAGTAGTCGAGACCATTGTAAAGGAACGAGGAAGACCCTTTACTACTTGAAACTAACATAGTTGCTGAGCACATCTCTTCCATATAGAATCATAACCTTCTAGTTTCACTGTATTGCAATGACAAATCCAATACCATTGTAAGATGATCCTAAGAATAAATAAGTAAATGAAACATCGCAGTCATATGAATGGATTGCTGTATTTGAGAAAATAATTTTACCATGAAGATGAAAATTGATGTTGGACATATACATATTCTATGGAAGTCACAAGGGGACAACACACTGAAATTAATAAAGGTTCCACTGCATCCCAGGCAGACTTATTTTGACTACCGGCCAGTGACAGTTTGGAATAGGGAGGGAAACGGTTAGCTGGAGCAGGTGAGGCCTTGTTGCATATTAATGCAAAGGTCTAATAGTTCATTTTCCAATGGTAGTGGTTCCATTGCAGTAGCTAGATTAGAGCCACAATTCTAGTCATTTATCTTGAAACTTGCGTATCAATTTCAGTTCCCGTTCTTTGCATACCTGCAATTTCTACAGGTTTCCCATAAGCCTTTACAGACTGGTAGTTTGTCATCTTTTGTTGGGATGACTGAATGTAGAAAACATGTCAGAAATCAGAGATGTTTAACCTGAAAGGTTTTCTTTTGTATTCTTTACATAGAATGACCCATTTTTATGTCTTCCTGGAGTGGCAAACATAAGATTGGTAGCAGGACGTGACCGGGGTGTGACGCAAGATCTGATGACCAAGAAAAGATTAGTCTCAAAGTAATGCGCCAGCGATCAGGAAGATTACTTATCCTTATTCTCCACACTGAAGCAGGCACCGTCTATTACTCTCATAGCCAGTAGCTACGTAATTAAGTTCACAATAGACTTCACAAATCCACAGTGCAATCCAAATTGTACCTAAGTTCTAAGCCCAAGGTTGTCATATAAGATCTATACAATAACGCTTTCATATTGACACAGCTAGCGAGCAAGAGCGAATGCCTGTGGCGTCAGGTCTGTGCCCTTGTTATATTTTGTGGCCATAGATGGAGCTGCAGGTAAGCACCATTGAATGGCGCGACGTCTTCAGCCGGTGATAACGTCATGAACCTCTGGCGGCCGTGACGTGAAGCTAAGGCTGACTGCCGCGCGTGTGCGGCTGGGCTGAGCGACGGCAGGGCATGCGTGATTCGGTTAGGTCCGCAGACATAGCACCCATTAATGTCCCTGTTCATTGCATTCGTCACAGAAATGTGCATATACCCCCCTCCCCATATGATCCAAAATATGCAAAAAGCTAATTTAGTTGAACGTCATCCATTGCTCACTTTGAAGCTACCACTTTGCAAACAGTTGCTGACTTTTCAGGTATCTTACTTAAGGTGATATCAATGTTTTATTCTAAGCACTCTAGGATGCTGTATGTATAGCTGTAAATGCACAAGTGGACACATGCAAAAATAATTTACATACTCTTCCTCCAATTATGTATGTTGTAACTAGGGGTTCACACATAATGTTCTACAGATAACATTAAAGTGTGCCTAATAAGCTATGTCTTTGGCCTGGATTTAAATGTATAGGGTTCAAAGTTGTTATTTTTATATGTGCTGGAAGACTATTGTGGCTCAATAGAAACACAACCCTGTCATCTGTGTATAGTTAGGAAGTAACTTGTGTTTCATCATGATGTATCTCACAATGTACCTGAATTTTATTATAAATGACAGACACAAATATTTTTTTATGCATGACATACAACTGTTTAACTGTCTTTCACTGATCTAACAGCTTCAGGAATTTTCCATTATTACAGCGTAAAAATGGTTCAAATGGCTCTGAGCACTATGGGACTTAACTACTGAGGTCATCAGTCCCCTAGAACTTAGAACTACTTAAACCTAACTAACCTAAGGACATCACACACATCCATGCCCGAGGCAGGATTCGAACCTGCGACCGTAGCGGTCACGCGGTTCCAAACTGACGCGCTTAGAACTGCATGGCCACACCGGCCGGCACAGCGTAAAAGCTCGATTATTTGTTCCACGTCATAACATCTCTCCATTAGCTATCCATATAATACCTGAGTCATCTACACTGAGTCACTACACTGCTAAACATATATAGAGAATAAAACTGGTATCGTTGCACAAAAGATTGTGTGACCGATTAGAAATCACAGAAATTACAATTTCTCTCTCTCTCTCTCTCTCTCTCTCTCTCTCTCTCTCTCTCTCTCGTGAGATCCACATCTCTCATGCAAAGAATTTTTCAGCTTTGCTTCCCTGCATGTTTAACAATCCTTATAATTTTAAGTTCACTTTACAGCTTCAATTTCTCACAGCATTGTGTAAGTATATCAAGTGATAACAAATGAAGATGTAGAATTTTTCATGTGAAAGTTTTGCCAAATCACCATGACACTGATAATATAAACAGTCTGGTAAAATTTATGTAGTGGAATCCCCACTTGCCATGTACATACACAATACACATCAAAATGCTTGCCCAGTGAATCTTCATCAGCTAATGTACGTTTTTACTGAATTTACAGTTTCTTTTTGTAACGAGATGTATATTAAATACAGTGCAAGTGTAGACAGGCTAAGCTACAAATAAATCTGTTCCATTCACATTCATTAACTCGCAACCATGTTATCACCTTCCAACCTAACCTAGACCTACTATTTGTAGTCCGCAAACCTATATTTTAATTTTGAAAGTATTTCACATAACGATGCTCGATTTCTAACTGAAGGTATGATTTTTAGTACAAAACCTACAGACAAGCAAACGAGTTAAAACACGTGCACTACCCAGTGATAATGAAAGACCGCACGCTGTTGACTTATGACATACAGCAACAAATTTAGCAAACCTATGGGTTTGGTCGAGGAGTGAGCTCTCGGTTGCTGTGGAGGGGTTTTGAATGGGCAGGACTTGTTCCAGTCAGAAGGCTGTCACTACCGTTTCCTCACTTAAGTCCGCACCAGCACCCCAACTGCATGGCTGGTTACATGTTGAGTGTGAAAGGTGATTTTTACAAAAGCCGCTATTTACTCATAGTCAAATTATAAGATGTCTAGGTTTATATTTATTAAGCAGTTATCGCTATCTTATGCAGCTAGAATGAAATTACAAGACAATTATACAGAATTATGGACTAAAGTGTTCCTTTTAAGTCATGCTAGTAAAAGCAAATGATTGTCTATGTTTACATTTCACGGCATTTTAGATATGGAGGATATGGCTGTGTGTGCAGAATTTGCTATGGCAGTGTCTGCCTTAGTTGTTGGAAGAAGAGCAGAATGAGGATGTAATGCCAGATGTAGGAATTTTGGTTGATCCTCGCTGGGAAGAGGGGGTAAAGATGGTGACACATACTCTCTGTTAATGATGGAGTTGAGGCCCAAAGACCCACAAGAATTTAGGAACCTCATCAGAATGGATGTGCCTTGTTTTGCCAAGCTGCTGTCGATCGTACATGACGGTATTGACGCAAGTGACACAGTAATGGAAGAAGCTATTTCGCAACAGTGCCACCATAGAGGTGAAAACAGTTTTTTACAGTCCTCATTGGTTCTGCCTGGTACAACTGCTCAGACTCTTGTGCCTATTCTCCCAGCACTATCCCTTCTGGTAAGCTGATATGATACATAAGATGCAATCAAATCAAACGTGCTTGGTACTTTCGACAATCAGGGTGATATGTTCAAATATAGAAAGTAAAATTACATGCAAAATCATGTAAGAAAAACTTAGAAGCAAACATCTGAGGAATTAATATAAGGGACATAGTGTTACCAGCCGCCATCACACCCCTTAAAAACTAGTTTGTGCGAGGTTAAGTTTAGTTGTCAGTTGTAGTAAGCTGTGATCTTATGGAATTTCTTTTAATTATGGAATTCTATGTTACCACTTGGTCTCAAACTATTCTACGCCTATTTTCGGTTGTAAAGTATCTAATTCAGAATTTTAGACATTATGTTCATTAGCACTCAGGCAAAGCTTTGGCTTATTTTACTAATTATATATCGATAGCTTCATACACTACCAGATTATGCCATGAAAATTAGTTCTCCTATAAATTACATTAAAAATATGTAAAACAAACTTTATTATGTATTCCTATATTGAAAAGTCAGTCTAACATTATTCAGGATAAATGCCACTAATTTTTTTTACTAATTTACTCATCGATACTATGTCGAATTAATGATATGGCATAAAATACGCAACTTTAGAAATATTCAATCTATTATGACATACTTACATACATCTTTCATTTTCACGATAATTTCAAAGGCTCTACATGTAAAAACTACAACTGATTTGGAATTATGTTACATAATAAAAAATGGAAGTTTATAAAGCATTAATTAGAGTCATCAATTGTTCTAGAAGCTTCTGGAACAAAGTGTAATTGATATGCATTCTTGATGTGGCATCAAAATCGTCATTTTTATCCTTTCAGTGCTGATGAGCAGTGCATGAAGCTCTTTGCTAATTATCAGTGAACAACTACACATTATGTCTTGTAACAGTTTTATGAACTTCAGTAGCTGTGAAACATTCTTGTGACTTTGTGCTTATTGACCAGTAAGAATTGGAAATAAATGGCCGTTACGGGAAAATTAAGCAAAATACTTCAGCCTATTATATTGCAAAACCCAGTACCTAATTTTTCAACAAGTTTATTGAGCTATCACAACTCCTAGATGTAGACACCAACTACAAGTTAAGTAAAAACTTTCACATTATCGTAGATTTCTCTCCTTATCCAATGACTAAAACTACTGCAGTAGTAGCGTTTATGACTAACAAGTAATAAATCCTAAAACTTTAATTTGCTAAGGTAAAATTTAAGATGGAGCTTTGTACAGACCAGTGAAAATTTTTGTGCAATAGTTATATCTCCCTCATTACATTCCACTTTAAGATATTTTCACTCTTGCTTGTATTTTGTGTGTAGAATTAGATTTTCTTTTAACCTCTTCCTGCATAATATATGGCAGAGAAAGACATGACAACTTTACTACTTTGCTACTTGCCAGTGCTATTTTATTTTATCCTTGATTGTAGTTTCCATAGCAGTGCAAATTCGTGATACATTGAGGCAAACTGCAATAAAACCATTTTTCATGAAACATAAGTGGCGAAACATAATTGCAAATAACGTCTGCCATCTTATCAAATTTTCTGTCAGTCAATATTTCTCTCAAATGCGTCAAATGTGCTCTAAGTTTGACAACCATGTCGAACAGTACCATGCAATCTCAAATATTTGGCAAACTTAGTAAAGTTTGATAAAGTGGTTGATGGTTTATGGGAGTCTTACAAACATAAAGGATCAAAAAATTTTCAAACTTTACTATGTTTGCAAATATTTGACGTAGTAGGGTTCTGTTTGATATGTCTGTCTTACTTACAGTTCATATGTCATGTTTGAGAGAAATTTTGATTAATAGAAAATTTGACCAGATGGCAAACGTTGTTTATATTCATGTTTCACCTTGCGCATCTGATATTTAAGCGATCTGTGTTGTGGACACACAATACATCGAATAGTATTCAGTCCTGTGTTCCACAGTTTTCTTTTTACTCAGTTGAGGATTTCAAAGTAGGCTATATCTGCAGAAGATATCTGTAGAAGTGTGTACAGAATCAGCTAAGTGAAAAATCGATGCAATATGCATGTGTATTTATATATGAAATCCGATTTAGGAATTTTCCTTCCTGTGATACCACATGTACAAGATCGTGTGTCGATTTAAAGTTCTAGGTTCGCATTTGTTACTGTTTGCATTGATTCTGCAAAATCTTTCATTTCTATTGTGATATATTGTGAAATTTCGAACATATGCGAGTACCGCGATAAAGTCGTACCTTATCGTTAATTGTAGGCTTAAACTCTTTTAAAATTTTTGAGAACAATATTCCTATCCTCATTCAAAACTATCGTCCTCTAATTTCATTGTCCAACAATGTGAGAAAAAGATCATTTTGAGAATATTCAGACAGTTACAAAACTGTATTTTCGTAAGTTATCGGTAAGAGTGTTTTGGATACATAATTTAATTCATAGCAAATCAGTGTTTGTCGTCCACAGTTCTGCCAAAGAATACACCATCCATCAACTTTATTGTGTATCAACTTAAGTAAACGTGTATTTTTGAGAATTTTGAAAGCTACCATTGTCCTTTGCATAATCTATGAGCAATTTGTAGCAAATCGGTGTTTGTGATTCCGTTACTGTAGCAGCTTTCCTAACTGACATATTTTATTACATCTAGTTTTCTCTTAAAGAGGAGTAGCCCTGTACATTATCTGCATTTATCGTAAATCAACTCTGTTTTCGAGTTTGCTAACAACTGTAATTAACCTCAAAACATTCTAGGAAACTAATAGTTTTTACCACAGGTTTTTGTGTTGCGTCAGTAGAAATCTCGTTTTGCGTATTTGCTTCAGTTCTCATAGGAAATTAGCGCCATTTTAGCTCAACATGTTAAAAGATAACCAACGAGCTTAATTTAAAATGATTTATTCACTGCCTCACAATACATTGCACCAGCCAAAATGCAGCCCTACTGTGAATGCTGTCCTTGAACATGGGATGAGTTGGTTCACATTCATAAGGAGCTGCAAATCGCCCTGACTACTGTCTAAGGATGGCAGCTGCTACAAAACAGTTTGTTGGAAGAGCTCCCAAGAATTGTGTACCTGTGTTAGCTGCACCAGAGGCACCTCAAGTACTATCCTTTCCTGTGGATCCTGTCCCCTCTGCAGAAAGTACAGGATCTGTCATTACTCGCCCACCTGACTGGGAGTGACGTGTTAATGGTATATCTAGACGCCTTGTACAGCATTGGTGGGGACAGGGAGGGCTCAGGGTATTGTACCGATCCTCCTAACCAACTCACATAATCTGTTTTGGGGAAATCAGCTTTGTCCAGTGTCAGGAGGAGGTAAACGCAAAAGGTAGGGGGTCTATTAATCGTGAGCAGTTCATATGTACAGCAAGTGATTGCACCCCTTAGGGAAATGGCAGCAAGGGACAGGAAGGGGCATGGGTGCGCTCAGGGTGTATGCCTGGGGGCCTTCATGCAACACGTTAAAGATGCTATTCCTGCAGCCATTGATGGAACAGGGTGCAACCAGCTGCAGATTGTGGTGCATGTTGGAACAAATGATGCCTGGTGTCTGGCCTCTGAGGTCATTTTTGGGTCTTTGCAGAGACTGGCAGAGAAGATTGAAAAGACCAGCCTTAGGCATAGAGTTTCAACGAAGCTCACAATTTGTGGCATTGTTCCCAGAACTGACCATGGCCCTTTGGTTTTGAGTCGAGTGGAAGGACTGAACCAAAGACTTTGAAGGTTCTGTGACAAGATATGCTGTGACTTCCTGGACTTGCACCACAGGGTTGAGAACTGTAGGGTCCCTCTAAATTGGTCATGTGTGCAGTACACATCAGAGACTGCTACTCAGGTAGCTGACTGTGTGTGGGGTGCACACAAGGGTTTTTTAGATTAGGTGACTCTCCATCCAATCATGATAACGATAACTGTAGAAAACTTACAAGTATCAGCGTACGATTGAAAGCAATGCCTCCCACAGGTGAGAGTATTAAAATCTTAATGGTAAACTGCTGAAACAATCACAAAGTGCTAGAGTCTGAAGCGCTCATGAAAAGCAGTGAAACTCACATAATACTACATACAGAAAGCTGGTTGAAAGCTGAAATTGATAGCAGTGAGACTTTAGGGGGCATTTAAGTGTACATCGAAAAGACAGCAAATGGGAAGTGGAGGTGGTATATTTGTTGCAGTCCAGAAAAACTCAAATCCACCAAGGTAGCAGTTGAAGAGGTGGGCATAAAATGATAATTGGACCCTTCTCTTGACCTCAAGACTCATCTCTTGATGTAACCGAAAACTTTAGAAGAAACAGTTCACTTGTACATAAGTTTCCCAATCATAGTGTAATCATTGGTGGAGATTTTAATCATCCAACAATTAATTGCGAAAATTACAGTTTTGTTAGTGGTGGGTGTGATAAGACATCCTGTGAATCATTACTAAATGACTTCTCTCAACCCTACGTAGGACATATAGTTAGACACTCCACTCATGATGCAAGTATATTCGATCTAATGGCGACAAATAGGCCTGACCGATTTGAGGTTCTCCACATCAAAACTGGTATAAGTGACCATGATACGGTTGTGACAACAATGATTAGCAAAGTACAAATAACAGCTAAACCGAGCAGAAAGGTATATACAGGTATGTTGAGTAAACTAGACCAAAAAAGTCATATTTCAATGAGGAATTTGAAACTTTCAGCATAGGGCAGGAGCATGTAGCAGAACTCTGGCTCAAGTGTAAAACAATAGTTAACCATGCATTGTACATATATGTACCCTGTGGGACAGTTCATAATGGGAGGGAACCTCCATGGTATACAGTCACTATAAAGAAACTTCTGAAGAAACAGATTACTGCACAATAGATGTAAAACAAAATATAGGGCTATAGACAGAGAGGTGCTGAATGAAACATGTTTGGCTCTCAAGATAGGAATGGGTGATGCCTTCAATGACTACCATAGCAGAATATTGTCAAATGATCTTTAATAGAACCCAAAGAAATTCTGGTTGTATCCAAATGTTGTTAGTGCCACAAAACTTAGTGTCTCATCCCTAGTGAATGAGACAGAACTGAAACTGAGGGTACCAAGGTGAAAGCTGAAATGCTTAACTCCATTTTCAAATATTTCTATACAAAAGAAATCCCAGGTGAACTACCCCAATTTTATCCTCATACCACTTAAAGGATGACTGAAAGAAGTATAGTGTCAGTGGTAGTCCGCCCCTGTTAGCTGAGTGGTCAGCGCGACAGACCGTCAATCCAAAGGGCCCGGGTTCGATTCCCCGCAGGGTCGAGGATTTTCTCCGCTCAGGGACTGGGTGTTGTGTCGTCGTAATCATCATCATTTCATCCCCATCGACGCGCAAGTCGCCGAAGTGGCGTCAAATCGAAAGACTTGCACCAGGCGAACGGTCTACCTGATGGGAGGCCCTCGTCACACGCCATTTCATTTTTTTGTCAGTGGTGTTGAGGAACAGCTGAAATCGTTAAAATTGAACAAATCTCCAGGGTCCAATGGAATCCCTGTCAGATTCTATTCTGAATATGGAGCTGAGTTAACCCCTCTTCTAACTATAATCTATTGTAGATCTGTTGAACAAAAATCCGTGCTCATTTCTTGGATAAAAGACATAGGTCACACCTGTTTACAAGAAGGGTACAAGAAGTGATTGACAAAACTAACATCCAATATCCTTGGCATCTATTTGTTGTAGAAACTTATAACATGTTCTGAGGTCAAACATAATGAGGTATCTTGAACAGAATGATCTCCTCAGTGCCAACTAGCATGGATTTAGAAAATATCGATCATCTGAACTTTTCTCAATGACATACTGAAAGCTTGGGACCAAGGCAGTGAGATAGATGCTGTATTTCTTGATATCTGAAAAGCATTTGACTTAGTGTCACACCTGCACTTATTGTCAAAAGTACGATCTTATGGGCTATCAAGTGAAGTTTGTGATGGGATTGATGACTTTTGTTAGAGAGGACTCAATATGTTATCTCAGATGGAGAGTCATAATCAGTTGTAGAAATAACTACAGATGGAGAGTCATCATCAGATGTAGAAATAACTTCCAGTGTTCCCCAGAGAAGTGTGTTGGGACCCTTGCTGTTCATGTTGTATATTAATGGCCTTGAAGACAATATTAATAGTAAAATCAGGTTCTTTTGCAGATGATGCTGTTATCTATAATGAAGCACTATCTAAAAGAAGCTGCATAAATATTCAGTCAGATCTTGATAAAATTTCAGATTGGTGCAGAAATTGGCAACTTGCTTTAAATGTTCAGTGAGTCACTGTTGGAATCATCCAACTCATACAAACAACTAGGTGAAACACTTTGTAGGGATATGGAAGGGAATGATCACATAAGTTCAGTCGTGGGTAAAGCAGGTGGCAGACTTCGGTTTACTGGTAGAATACTGGGGAAATGCAATAAATCTACAAAGGAGATTGCTCACAGATCACTGGTGCGACTGATTCTAGAATATTGCTCAAGTATGTGGGACCAGTACCAGACAGGACTAACAGGAGATATTGAACATTGACAGAGAAAGGCAGCACGAATGGTAAAAGGTTTGTGTAATCTGTGGGAGAGTGTAACAGAGATACTGAAGGAATAACTATCCCGAGAAAGTGTATTAACAAAGTTTCAAGAACCAGCTTTATATAATTACTCTCGGAATGTACTACAAAGCCCTTCGTATGGCTTACATACGGGTCGTGAAGATAAGATTACAATAATTACTGCATGCACAGAGGCATTCAAACAATCATTCTCCCCACACTCCATACGTAAATGGAAGACGAAGAAACTCTAATAATTGGTACAGTGGGACACACCCTCAGACAAGCACCTCACGCTAGTTCGCGGAGTATAGATGTAGATGATGATCCTTAACAGTGTTTCATCATAAAACATCAGTAGGATATAATTAAGTTTATTTTCATTAAACTTACTTTCTTTATTTGATCTTCATAATAATTACAACTAACTTACAATGTTACTGGAGGTAGTGAGCACTTATTTAGTGGGTGGTGGTGCGGGCATCATCACTTATACACAATGATAATTTGTAAATTTGCATCTAATTTATTATTAACAGAAATTAAATAAATTAACCCTTTCGTGGTTGATGGGTCATATATGTCCCACTAACTTTGAGCGCCAGTTCGAGTGTCGGGATATATGTTACCCAACTCTGCACAGTGCTGCCATCTAGGGACAACTGTACTGAACCTGAGAAAAAATCGGGACTGCACTGCAAAGGCAGGAGTGCTAGTTCTGCAAGCTTCGCAGAAGAGCTTCTGTAAAGTTTGGATGGTAGGAGATGGGCTACTGGCAAAAGTAACGCTGTGGGGATGGGGCGTGAGTCGTGCTTGGGTAGCTCAGTTGGTAAAGGACTTGCCCGCGAAAGGCAAAGGTCCTGAGTTCGAGTCTCGGTCCAGCACACAGTTTTAATCTGCCAGGAAGTTTCATATCAGCGCACACTCCGCTGCAGAGTGAAAATCTCATTCTGAGAACAAAAGTTGTTTGCACTGCTTGTGTTGTATCACTTTGTGCCACACCATGTTTTTCCAAGTTTCATGGAATGTAAAGTTTTGTAAGTATTTCTCATGTATCACGAAAACTGAAATGTAATGAATATTTTTTACACTGGCTCTACATGAATGTATAATTTGTAGTTATTTTATTCTCCACAAAATGCAGTTTATCGCTAAAAAAAATAAAATTACGAAATCAGTCAGTCAGCAGAAAAGGTATCTCACGTTGGTTCTTGGGACGTATGTGTCCCACTTCCTGTTGTGAAAAAATGGAGAACTTAAAAAAAATTTTGGTGGTGAAAATATAATAATGGGACTGAAAAGAAAACGTATTCACCATAATATTTTAAAAATCTGTAAAAAATAAATTTTATCCATGAAAGGGTTAAAATTACTTATTTTCATTTATTTACCCTGAAGTTACAGCGAGTCTTCCTTCAAGTGGAACAAATAATTTCGTGTTCGTATTTCTTGTGAGTTAATGAAGGTACAAAGCGAAGTAGTTCATCGAAACTTTCAACGTTCATTCTAAAATATTGAAAAAAATATCTTTCGACTTTGTTGAAGTTGTAAAACTTTTCACTCATGATTTTGTCACTCCAAAGGGCGTGAACTCAGTATTCTTTCTTAAGACATTTTCTTTTACGTTCCCTCAGTTCCCAAATATCGACCCTCTTTCCACAAGCCTGGACGACAAATGACCCTCGTCGTTGTTTATGTGACAAAAAAGTATCGATTATCGCAGTAAATGTAGATACTAGATTACGACCATGGAGGTAGAATAAGGGGAGATGGCGCTACAGACTTACGCTGTACGTTGTTTTGAAGCCAGTGGGTGGGGCCTGCCGCCATCTTGGATCCCCCAAAACATTAGCAGACGAGTGTTTATAATTCTTTCGTGTTCGTTATTTCTGTCGTGTGCACGCGATATTTATTTTATATAGTAAATGTTACACTGTTTTAGTGAACAACACAGCATAAGGAATGCAAGTTCAATCGTTTTTCTGGTCTTAAATGCATATTCGATACAGTAATACGACACCAAAATATGAAGCTTCTGGTCTCAGTACTGTAATTCCTTTTTGTTTATATACAACGAATAACCGAGAAGAGAAGTATGTGCTGTGAAAAGCGTGCTTTCGTAATCCATTTCTGTTCACTTTCATTGTGTGTGCCGATAATTGATAAAGCCAGAACTCCAAAACAATGATTGATAGTTTACAGGCACCGATTTGTATTCGTTGCATTTTCAAATGTTCAGGTTTGCAAGAAACTTGCCTTATTTCCTTTGGTGTCCCATAGATGTATGCAGGGACGATATAAACAAGCCAGCTGTCATGTCAACAAAGTGAAAGGTTTGTTAAATTACGAAGGAAAAGAACGGAATTTAAGATTGTCAGGCCCATCGTAGTTTACACATCTACTTTGTTTTTAAATTGTACCTACCAAGTGACATTCAGTGTGGCAAATAACAGCAATTTACAGGTTAACACGACAACACAGTGATTAATATAATGATCTATGTAGCCTGGACATTGATAGGGAACTTTGCTTTAACAAATATGTAAACCTTAAGTACTCATAATTTAACCACTGTAACATGTGTTCCACAGATTTTACTGAAGATTTAATTAACTACATGAAGTTACACTACTTTTATATTAAATTATCGCATTTTAAAACATTAGTCTACATTTCCAGGATATTTATTGCCAGGACTTTTCAGTTACTTGGGAATAACCAAACAATGAAAACCAAGTGTATTGCTCACCTCCAGAGAGTTCTTCGCATTGGACTGATAGGAAATCTAAAGTCAAATCACAGAAATAAAACCATACTGTATTACTTCACAGTGCATCAGAATTTCAAGTATATATAAGAAAATAGCGATTAAATAAGTCCACTTAGGGATGAAATGTGATTTGTTTAAACTTTAGACTACAATCAGAACGATTAGTACACCAGTAAGCGACGCAAGCCGGCATTTTTTATCAAAACACTTCACGACTACACGAAATCAAACTACCAGAAGCGAATGTTTTGGGGTAGCTAACATGGCGGATCTTGACTTGGGTTGGCTTCAAGTTTGTGACGTCATGACAACTCCTCTTATTTTTACCTCCATGATTACGACTTCACGAGCTACTAGTGATGGGCTAAACTGCGGTTTTCCGATATCAGTGATTTCTGTGAATGCTACTTTTCAGTATCTGTTATTCTTAACTGTGATTTGTCGCAGTTAAGTAACCTAAGTCGCGTATCCCTCCGCCACTGCTACTTCCGCGACTTCTGCTACTTCTGCGATTTCTGCTACTTCTGCCATTTCTGTGACTTCTGCTACTTCTGCGATTTCTGTGACTCCTGCGATTTCTGCGACGTACCACCGTTTGAAAAAGTTACATCTGTCCACACAGAAAATTGCATCTCAACAAACCTGTCATTGGTAAGTATGTTTTACGTTTATTCTTCCGTTGGCTTTAATTTTGTATTAAAGAAACAACTGTGAAAATATTAATAGTGTAATTAATATGTAAGTAGCCGCACAGTACCGTAATAGTTCGTGTTTAGAAAATGAATTCTAACATATTGTTATGTTCATAGGTACCTGAACTACATTTCAGTCACTCAGTAAAGTGATAATTCAAAATATCATTGTCAACAGATCTGAAGAAATTGCCAGTCTTTGGACCGTTTTCGTCAGACGAGAGGTTAGTTTCTAAGCGTTTTGATGGACTTAATTACTTCAGTGAGATCGTTCTTGCAAATGTGATATAGCAAATATTAGCAATCTACTCTGTCAATTATATTGCTAGTAATTAGTGACAGCAAAAATTGTTTAATAATCCTTGTGTTTTTGCAGACGCAGTTCTGACTGGTTACTGGTTGCTGTACATATCTATCCACATCAAGGCTGTTGAGAGAGACTCGTGAAGATTCAAGACAGCTCTCAGAGGATTTGCAGTTTAAAAGTGAAATAATTAGAAATAAGTGTGTGACTGATTAAAGTGTTTTATTGAAGTTGTTGTGCGATTTTAAAGGAATAATAAATGTTAAATACATTGAGTGAATAATAAAAATCTCATTTTCCTCATGTTAAGCCGTCCTATACCCGTAATTTTCCGCCACTTATTTATTGGTAAACACTTGTTGGATACCGACGTGCCGCTCCCCCCCCCCCCCTTTCTCCACAATCTTGGTGTGACACTGACCTGTAACATATCCCGAAGTCTACAATATGCATTTTGAGGCTGTTGATATGAAAGTGGGAAGTACAGATCTTCCAGTTAAATCAGGAATAGCTTAAGTGCATTACTTAAAAGTGACACAGGAAAAGCTTACTTATGTAGGTGGTAGTAGTGTTGGCAAAAAGTTCTTGTGTGTGAAGTTGCCATGTAGAACACCAGGTGTAAAACTTTTCTCCCGAGTCTTGAACTGTGTCGGAACAAAAGTGAGACATTCATATGACTGTTTTCATTTCTCTACACTTATACAGATGTCTGAGTTCTGCTGCGTTAACATTGCAAAGTCCTGTAGGCATGTGGAGTATTAACCAAAACTGTCATATTGGAAGCAGAATCAAACACATTTGTTACGTTACTTGATATTTTCAGGAGAAAAAGGCAATGTTGCTTCTTATTAATATAATACATTCAGAGTCACAGCAGTATTTGACCAACCATAACTGATGCTGAATGTGCATGTCGTCATATAATATGAAGGGCTTGTTTCAATAGTGGTACAAGTCCATTACCTACACTTTTCTGTCTATAATGCTTCTGAAATTAGTGATCCAAACAAACATAAATAAAGGTTCATCTCTAGCAAGAAGCCATATGCTTGAATATTTCTGGTATCTCAACTGCAGATTTTTCAGCACTCATTTAACTTTACGACTCTATATCTCAAAATTAACAAAAATGGACTTGTACCACTATTGAAATAAGCCCTTCATATGCACACACAGCACATCGATCTCGTGAGGCACAAGGCTCTCATAACGAAGTACGTACGTCGGTCAACAGATGACACTAGGAAAAGTATGTTAACTGCGCTTTTTAGTTGCTACTTGCGACTCTTAGTTGCGATTTGTCACAGAAATCGCAGTTTGACTCGGTAGCGAATAGCGTAGTATGAACTTTGCTCAACAGATGGCAGTGCTAACTGCGCTTTTTAATTGCTACTTGCGACTCTTAGTTGCGACTTGTCACGGAAATCGCAGTTAGACTCCATAGCGTACCGCAGAGATGGACGTAGTACGAACTTTGGCCAACAGATGCCACTGTTAACCGCGCTTTTTAGTTGCTACTTGCGACTCTTAGTTGCGACTTGTCACTGAAATCGCAGAAAGCAGTGCTAAATTCGACCAATAGATGGCTCACGTCTTTGAATGTGAAATACTACTTGCGACTGCTAACTGTGACTGAAATCGCAGTTAGATTCTGTAAAGGTGCTACTGTGATATCTGTGACTTCTCAGTCACTGCGATTTCTAACAGATACGCGATTTCCTACCCACCACTTCGAGCTACATAGTACTTTGCAATATTGGTGTCCTCACTGTCCTGTGTTTACGAGTGCGTCAGTAGCTCAGTGCGCGACTGAAGAAGCGTTGTGTGCTGTATGCTCGTGTAGCTGTTGCGCATGTGTCAAGTGGTTTGCTAAACTTTTTACTTTTAAGAAATGAATCTCAGCGTTGGAAATATTATATCACTAGACTGGCACAGCTCGGCAGAAGGAGAGACAATGCTTCAACATTTTTACAACCCGCAAACCACGGGCAGGAAAACATTTGGTAATAATTTTCGTTATCGCACCTGTCTAGTGAATGAATCATACACGTATTCTTATTACAATGCTGTTTCCGAAGAGCTCGTCTTTAACTCTTAATTTAGAGTGGTAGCTTGCGAATTGCGTTCTTGCTTGTAAATTATACCAAATCTTATTTTGTAAGTAGCGGTCAGGACTCGTATAACGGAGTGTTTTTTTAATCAAGATAATGGTATGCCCATGAATAAAAGAGGTAAAATGATTCTCAGTAAATTAATTAAAAATGAAATCAGACAAAAGTTTACGCCAAGTGTCGTAAATAATTGCGTTGCCTTGGAATGGCAAAACCCATCCAAACAGGATATGCCACACAAACAGCCACTGTAAGCAAGCCAGGAAACTTGTAAAGCTTGCTAGACAGCCTGTAACCCCGAAACCAGCTGTAGAAACTCGACACTAATATCATACAGAGGAATTTTTACAGCCTTAAGAACAAACCATCCAGTAGAGTGACACCTGCAGCCAGTGTTTACCAATCCAAACTTACATTCAGATTAATTCAACAGAACTTTCAAAGTGTCAGAAATAAGCCCACTGAATTGGATATAACTGCAGGGATTGATAATCCTGATGTTTTTGTTGTAAATGAACATTCATACTCAGATTAACTTAGTGTATGTCAGCCACTCTTCGTGATCTTCTGCTCTGCCTTCAGCAGAAAACTGAAATGTGGTGGTGGTGTAACTAACCTTTGTTACAAATAGTAACTAAACATAACAGATGTATGTACTTCCAGCATGGAGGGTATAATAGAGCAACAAGCAATTGACTATGTGGCAGAAAAGAGAACTTCATTATTACAGGATTTTACGTGCCTTGCTGTGGTAGCCTAGATATTTTCTTTGTTGTTCTTTATGACCTGCTTTTTGACACACTGCAATAAAAATGGCTGTATTAACATAATACAAACTTAAGATATAAACATTGACTTGCTGTCTATTGACGCTGGGTCGAA
Organism: Schistocerca serialis cubense; assembly: GCF_023864345.2. NCBI lineage: Eukaryota > Metazoa > Arthropoda > Insecta > Orthoptera > Acrididae > Schistocerca > Schistocerca serialis. The sequence goes on from NC_064643.1 coordinate 409,060,423, forward strand.
ATAAGTAGTGATAATACTAGATCAATTTAACCTTATCCACTACAGGTGGTCTTGCATTGACAATGTGTATCATTTTGTGTGCAGTGCATCAGTTGTGGGGCTTGCCATGTCTGATCGTGATGCTGTACAGGTACTGATAGAAGCTGAAAATCTCCATCCCAGTAACAAAAACAGACAATACGTGACGAAAAGAACCATTCATGGTGCCAGTCTTAAAGATCTCGACAGTATGCTACAAAGTTTACTATGGTGTGAAAAGAACTGCATTACTTTCAGTGAATTTGCATCAGCTTTATATTATTGCTTCTATGTCTCATGTCAAGAAATGACCTTGCCAGTAAATAATGGCAAAAAATAATCAAAATAATGATTGCTTAAGTCGTGGAGTGTAAACGGCAAGAAAAGAAATCGGACGTTTCCAATGTGCAGTGCTAGAGAATAGCAATAATAATAGTCTAAAGGTGGAATGTAAGAACTATCATGAGTATTACAAAGATCTGCCATTAGAATGAAACAGTAAATATGTACCCACATTGTTAGGGAACTCTACTAACACAAGCTTAACTGTTTGGAGAGTAATAAATAACTTTGTGAACTATAGGAACAAATTGACTTTTGATCTTACCATAAACAACAGAGTATTGTCAAAAGCCAATATTGGGTTGCATGTTTTTAATGAGTACTTTTCTTCTGTTGGAAAATCCATCAGTGAACATTTCAACAATCTCCTATATAGATACAAGGGCATCCTAGTCAAACAAAGGTTATATTTGGCAGCAACTACTAGCAAGGAATTAAAAAACATAGGTAAATAAAAAATCAGCAGGCTATGATGAATTGTTTATCGACACATTAAAAAGGTGCACATGTTATATATCTGAAGCTGTGGCCACAGCAGCAAATTTGGTGTAACTGCATCACTACCTGGGTAGACTAAAGATAGCACAATTACCCCAATTAACAAGAAAGGTGATAAATTTAGAATTGAAAACTACAGCCCCATCTCAGTCTCATCTGCATTTACTAAGGTAGTTTGAAAAGTTATGTTTACTAGAATTGTGAAAAGTGTTTTATTCATCTCATGGCGTACGTTTGCAATACATTTGGTTTGCTTACAGGAGACATGTCGAAAATTTATCATACAGTTACAATGATTTTCACATTAACTGCCATTTTTTTTTTTTAATTTCCTGAGAAATTCTGTTTATTTGTGTAACAGATTTGAACCTGACATAACACATTTATCTACATAATACATTTTTCAAAAATGTAGCAGCTTTTTTTCCCCTTCCAGAAAGCCCCTAATGGGGATCATGGCAGATGACATGGAAAAAAAGGAATAATTGGAAACAAATTTTATTTGTGATAATATTTTACAGTTCTGTTTATTTGTAATTATTTGAACATAAATAAAAGTAACATTTCATATGAACTCATTTTTTACATTTGTGTAAGTAAAAAACTTATTGATGCCACTGATCCATACACCCCTGCGGGCCTGGGGGCTAGAATAGGCCTGAGGTATTTCTGCCTGTCGTAAGAGGCAACTAAAAGCTAAAAGGAGTCTCACACACGTTTTGTCCTTTACGTGATGGTCCCATGTAGGGTTTGACCTCCATTTTTCAAAATTTTCCTGAAGAGCGAGCCAGTTGGAGAAGGGCGCCTTACATGGTGCATCATGTTCATCGTGCATTGAGATCTTTAGCCAAACTATGCAGTGTCATTTTCTGTGCTGACGATGACCATGGAATTCTTTGCACCTCATATCCAGCCCGGTAGCCAGTCCTTTGTGGTAGGGCCGCCATGTACCCTGTTGGTTGTAGCCCCCTGACTACACAGGGATCACTCTGTGGATGCCTGCACTATTAACTCCCCATGTATGCCAAGGAGTAGGTGCCTGTCAGCCTGGGGCACCGGAACTCCTGGCAATGGCCATCATGCTAGGTGGCCTTTGCTGTGGCTGGGTGGCACCTGTTGGGAGGTCCCCTGGTTGAAGGGGGTGGCATCAGGGCGGATGACACGCTATGAAGCATAGTACATCATCTCTTGCTGGTGGTCTGCTGCCAGCAGTCTCTAAGTGGGCAAAGTCTAACTTCAGTGCTAAGAAATATGACCCCAAATTGTTTCCCTCCCTGGTCACATAATGGGAGGAAAGCCAGGCTAAGGATGGCAGTGAAGCTTATTTGCCCCAGTACCTCATAGGTACGAGAGTCGGGGAATCTTTCATGTCCATGAGGCCTTAGTTTTTTGTGGAGCATTTGGAGAACAAGTTTGGAGAAGTGGAGGGCTTGTCCAAAATGTGCTCTGGGTCAGTTTTGATGAAAACAGCATCCTCTGCCCAGTCATGGGCATTGCTCGCTTGTGACAAGTGGGGGGATGTTTCTGTTACCATCACACCCCATAAGAGCCTAAATATGGTCCAGGGTATTATATTGCACAGGGACCTCCTTTTACAGCTTGATGACGAGCTGCGCGCCAATTTAGAGCAGCGAGGTGTTCATTTCGTCCGGCGTATCCAACGGATAATGAGGTTGCCACTGGTGCCTTCATCTTGGCCTTCGAGGATGACACATTGCCCAAGAAGGTCAAAGTGATGGTCTACGGCTGTGACATCAAGCCATATATACCTCCCCCAATGCAGTGCTTTAAGTGCTGGATCTTCAGCCATATGTCTGCCTGCTGTACTTCCAGCATCACATGTCGAGATTGTGGACGTCCATCACATCCCAGTACTCCATGTGCCCTGCCTCTCATCTGCGTCAACTGCGGAGAGCATCATTCACCTTGCTCGCCAGAGTGTGGGGTTTTACAGAAAGAGAGGAAAGTCATGGCATATAAGACACTGGACCGACTGACCTACGCTGAGGCTAAGGGGAAATTTGAGTGCCTACATTCTGTGGCTATGAGCTCCTCTTTTGGAATCCCAGGCAATGAAATTGCTGACAGGTTGGCCAGACTGACTATGCAGAAACCGCTTATGGAGATCAGATTCTCTGCAACTGACCTACGTTCAGTACTACACCGCAAGGTTTTGTGGCTTTGGGAGACAAAATGGCATAACATCAGCATGCACAACAAACTGCGTGCCATTAAGGAGATGACGAATGTGTGGCAGTCCTCCATGCGGGCCTCTTGCAGGGACACTGTTGTTCTCTGCCAGCTCCACATTGGCCATGCTTGGGTGACACACGGCTACCTCCTGTGTCATGATGACCCACCTCAGTGTTGGTGCGGCGCCCGGCTGACAGTGGCCCACATCGTGGTGAGCTCTCCTCCTTTGGCTGTCCTGCAACGGACTCTTCAGTTACCGGACGCGTTGCCATTAATTGTAGTTGACAATGCCCCATTGGCTAATTTAGTTTTACGTTTATATGTGATGGAGGGTTTTATTGTTCTATATAAGTTTTAGCGCATGTCCTTTGTCCCTTTGTGTTCTCCACTCTAATGCTTTTAGGGTGGATGTTTTGATGTGCTGCAGAGTGGCTGGCTTTTCCTTTTTATTCTCGTTTTCAGCCAGCCACGGTCATCTGTTCTCTTGTTTTTATCCCATTTACCTGTTTCTTGCTTCTCTCCGTGGTTTTCTTTTCATGGTTTGTCCATAGTAGTATTGGTTGTCCTTTTGTTGTTCTTCTGGTTCTTCCTTTCTCCTGTTAATGTGCTGTACGTCTCCCTCCCCCCCCCCCCCCCCCCCCTTGTGCAATTATTTCACTGGCACTCTAAAAAGGATATATTGCTGTTAGCATGACAGTATAATACACAGGCATTCACTACTGCAGTATCAATTATGTTTGTGAATATGGGAAAATACCATTTCCTTCCACATATTTTATTCTATATTTATTTATATACCAGTCAAGTTTATCCATTCCACACATGAATTTATTGTAGAGATGTGTGCAGAGAGGCTGGGGTATTTTGATATCTTTTTTCTCCAATCTGGACCATCTATTTACTTTCTTCTGTGGATATATTCCTTGATGGTTTGACAAGACTCGGACACATTTATTATCTTTCCAGACAGCACAGAATATTTTGTTTTTGACATCAAATCTGTAATCCATAGCTCCACAAGGTTCCTCTCTGAATTTATTATCTGACTTGAGAGGGCATTTATTTATCCGGTTTGATCGAACTGTTCCTATTGCTGCTACATTTTGGTCTGTTAAGGTTTTCATTGTTTCTGAAGAAGAGAAATTTGTTAACATCAAGTACTGATTTAAGTGTTAGGAAGTCGTTTCTGAAAGTATTTGTATGGAGTGTAGCCATGTATGGAAGTGAAACATGGACGATAAATAGTTTACACAAGAAGAGAATAGAAGCTTTCAAAATGTGGTGCTACAGAAGAATGCAGAAGATTAGATGGGTAGATCACATAACTAATGAGGAGGTATTAAATAGAATTGGGGAGGAGTTTGTGGCACAACTTGACTAGAAGAAGGGATCAGTTGGTAGGACATGTTATGAGGCATCAAGGGATCACCAATTTAGTACTGGAGGGCAGCATGGAGGGTAAAAATCATAGAGGGAGACCAAGAGATGAGTACATTAAGCAGATTCAGAAGGATGTAGGCTGCAGTAGGTACTGGGAGATGAAGAAGCTTGCACAGGATAGAGTAGCATGGAGAGCTGCATCAAACCAGTCTCGGGACTGAAGACCACAACAACAATAACAACAACAACAACAACGTTTTCATTAGATCAGAACTAGTGAAAAATTATCTAAAAAGAAAATGTGGTTAGAGTGATTGTTCACCATAGATATTTTGCTTACTATAACTGATGCACCCAAACCTTGCACCTCATTGGCATCATTCCTTTTCCCAGTGTACAAATCTGTATGAAAGTAGTATCCTGTTTCTGCACCTGTTTGAACCCAAACCGTATGGGTTTACTGTGAACAAATTTTTTGAAATGATGATGCCTGTAATATCTGACCATCTGCTGATCAATGATTATATTTTTTGAAAAAACACCAAATTTCATATAATTTTTATCCATTTTGTCAATGAGGGGGCGTATCTTGAAATCTGCAATTGCCAAATTATTATCTGTCAGTTTAGAATTGTCACTGAAGTGCAAATTTTTCTTTATTTCTAAATGCCTGCTTCTGGAGAAACGTTTTCTGAAACTTCTGATGTTGAGTCTTCATCTTCGCACCAATACATTTGCTCCTGAGGCAAAGAATGGTAACCTGTAAGACATAAAAAGTCTACAAATTTTCAAAGACAGTCTACTGAAAAAGTAAAAGTTTGATTGCTGATTTTCCTTTGAGAGAAGTTACGTGTTCCATAGCTCCGTTTATATTGTTGTTATGCCCAAATGTATTTTTGTAATCAGGCTGAACTTTTTACCAATCGGAAACTATTTTAACCATTTCAAAGTCGCACTTCTTTGACCGTGTGGGCCATGAAGTACTAGGGTCTTATTTGGCCAGAGGTTCTGTATAGGTATTGGCAACTGCAATTACACTTGACTGAATTTACAGCCTACGAGGAACATCGTTAGGATAAGTGTCTTCCAAAATGTCGTCATCAAATTCTTCAGCATTGGAAACACGATCCACATTGTCAGGGGGAAGTCCTACTACAATATCGTATCACACCATCATAATTATCTTCGGTGAGAAAGTTAGGATCATTTATCATATCTTCTACTTCAGCTAGTGTGAGGAACTTTCTGTTTTCCGTATGTAAAAAAAATAAGATACAACGATTGTGATTGTATGAAAGTACTTCGTATTGGCCACGATCCCCAAATGGGTATCGCTTTAAAACATGTAATAAAACAATATTTACTAATAACAAATGAACAAAGAAACATTTGTGAGCTACTGTAACCTACAAATTTACAATATGATCACATCATTTGATGGAACAATAAAAATAATACAAAAATAACACAATTGAAAATCTATTATATTCATATTACATGACTTACCATCCGATTTATGGTTTAGTCAACTTTACAAGAGGAAACCAAATGCGATATTTTGATTCTGCTCTGTCACTCACTTCAGTTAGACTGTTGTCAAATATTATAAGCTAATCAACATTAAAACAAAGACACTGCTGCCAACTGATGGGACAAAAACTATGGGAATCATGGCGGTTAATGGGTTAATAAGTAATAGCACTACAATATGTAATAACACTATAAGGATACTTCTTGGAATGTGTAACACATTGTATCCAGCTCAAATTTCCAGTTTGTCCTGCATGACTAGACTAAAGAGTAATGACGTTCTTGAGTCAACACAATCCAATATTTTAAAATCAGAATATAACTGCAATAGAGAACAAGGAGTGTGTTACTGGAGTGTTTTGTGACGTACAAAAACCATTTGATTGTGTTAATATCACAGTTTTACTTGATAAGTAGTAGAATCTGGGTATTAGAAGATTTGGCCGTGAGTTAATAAAAACATATATGAGCAACAGAAAATAAGTTGTTTTGCTTAAAACAAACAGTGGATCTTTTAAATCCAAAAGTACTGATACCATATATAGTGCGCCTAAAGGTCCCATCTTGGGACCGCTTCTTTTCATGATTTACGTTAATGATACATGGTGCTGTTTTGCTAACTCTAAAAGAATATTGTATGCAGACTGTATATCAATTGTATGCAAACATAAAGCTATTGACAGTCTGGAGGTGCTGCGCAACAGTGTAACCAATCAAATAGCCAAGTATTTCAATGAAAGCCATCTAAATGTAAGTACTTCGGAAACTCAAATAATGAATTTTAACATAGAGACAAATAGAATTTTATATGAATTTGAAATTATCCATGAGAAATGACATTGTGAAAAATGGACAAAATCCTTAGCAATCACATTTAGGACAATCTCAATTGGGACATGCATATAGATTCTTTAACCTGTAAACTGTCTGGAAACATTTTTGCCATAAATGTGGTTAGCAAATATTGAGCAAAAGCTAGGCATTGCCCTACCAAAGTGTCTCTCAGCCTTCCCTGCTAACAAATTAAAAGACCAGCTAAAAAGAATTTTAATGAAAATGAATTTTATTTCGTAGATGATTTCTTCATGAAAAGTGCTTTGTATATGTGTCAAACAAATAGTTTTACTTAATGCACAAGTGATGTAATAACAATACAAATATTTGTAACTCTGTTATTTCCATATTAACAAATGTAAAATTTATTATTACACACAGATCTTTAGTCTGTAATTTGTAAACTTGTGTACACAGAAGAATAATTTGTACAATGTCCTGAAACTATTATTTCTAGGGATTGTACTTGATTGTACTATGTTGAATAAACATTGTTTGTTAGAACTGAGAGCAGTTGTAAGACCACCCTCATATCTATTCACTACTATTCTATTGTCAATATATTGTGATTCCTTAGCTCAATAAAATGCATTACTAATGTATCCTATAATGTGTAGTGAGGAAAATAATTTACTTAGTATTATTCCAACAGACCATTACACCACTTCAGTTCACCAACCATCAAATCTTATTGTGCCGTGTCCAGTTACATAATACACCTTTTGTACACCCCATGCATGTTTTGTACAAGAATGATTAGAGGACCAATAAATAAAAAGAAGAAAAACTGACCTTTTGTGACTTCCGTGCAGTAGAATGGAAGAGCTTGAGATAGTGCTGCAACTAAACTTCATTCAGCAATATGAGTAAATTTGTCATCCTCTGCAAAGATAAGCACAAATAGCCACAGGTTTGTTCGACCTCTGGATGACTGTCACAGAGATGCTGAGAAACCCAAACTGAGAGATACCTGAAGACAACTACTGTCCCATGACACCCACTTACACAGTTTAAAGGACCTGTTTTAAGTAAGGACTGAGAAGATTGACTAATTAAATTGCTTACAGAGGCATTAAGACAATCATTCTTCCCATGCTTCACATGTGAATAGACTAGGAAGAAGCCCTAAAAATGGTACAGTTGACTGCACCATCTACCATGAACTTCATGGTGCTTAGCAGAATGTAGGTGTAGATCTACTAGTCAGTTTTCTTGACAGTACAAAAACATTCATGTCAGCAACACACAGTTCCTATATACTCTACATAAAACCATCGACAATGTTTGAACTGCACTACTGGTCCAATGTATTACTCACAAAAATTGAGGCCTCACAAATGGTGGAATAAAAGGATGGCACCCTGTCAGCTTTTGTGATGATAATGACTGTTGGTTTGCAGAGTATGAATGTAGATTTGTCTTGGTCATTGGGGTATTGCTATAGGCCTGTAACATTTTATTGAAAAGTTATTATAATCTTGTGAAGGTTTAATTAATGATAGTTTTATACTGGTAACCCTCAGGCATGATGATAGGTGCTATTGTGGAAACTGTACCTTTCTTCCCCTATGATGCAGCTTTTAGCAGTCTTCAGATGCTGGTATGACTAGAAAGAATTTCTATGACTAATCAATTTTTGATAGTAACTTGCTACAAGTGCAATGTGGAAGAAATTGGCATCTAGACACATGGTAAAGAAAAATAAGCACCCAGCTGTGCAAGGCAGTAAATTCACCTACCTACAGGTACAGATACAGATAAGTGAAATGGGGCAAGTTGTTTGTGTCTGATTTGGCTGTCTTGGCTTTGGCTACCCATTGGTACATTCGTAACAAATTCCTTCTGTAGGTAGCAGTGTGTTAGCATATGAGTGCTGGTTCACATATTTTATGGAGCTGATAGCCTTATCTGTCTTGTTAAATTTGTTACCTGTATGTTTTCCAAGTGGCTTTATTAATGGTGAAGTCACAGTAGGCCAAGACAACTGAGAAAATCTCCGATTTCTTTGTACTCTCTGCCACGTCCTGTATCTAGATGGAAGACCACAATAATGGTTTTCTCACTGACCTGATCTTGTTGTTCACTTCACCTATCTTTAATTGTGAAACACATCTGACCAATGGAAGATTTCTAACACCAACAAAGAATCTTGTATATTCCTTGTTTCCTTATGCCAAGATCATATTTTATTTGAGCCAGCAATTATTATACTCATTCCAAGAAACAACAGACATTTGATTCATTGCTTCTTGAGGAGGCTGACAATTCTGGAAAAAGACTGCCACAGTAACTACAAGAACACCATTGTTAGCTTTATCAGCTCATTTGGCAGTTCACTTTGTTTAATCTGTGTTAGTTGAAATCCAAAACAGACTTGCTTCAAAGCATTCTGAACAAATACAAAGTTGAGGTGGCTAAATTCTTCTGACAAGCTCTGATTCTCAAATAGTTCACACACTATGAACAAGTGTCCATAATACTGCGACTCATTCAGATTGGTAGTCATAGCTTGTAGCCCTTAATTATGGGGGTATATTTGTTGGTGTGTAACACATTCCATGATCCAGCAACAGAAGCAGATTGTTAAACAAAAGAGCTGTCTGTCAGACAGAATAGCTAAGTTCACTCATATGCCAGAAGGCAGACAAGCTTTTAGGATGATTTCCATCTGATTTGTACTGTGCTCTTGGGTTAACACAAAAACTACAGAATATTATAACGTAAAATAATGTTGGCTGGACTAATGTGCATGCTACTGTTTTCAGAATTCCAATTACCCATGATGTGAATGGAAACCTTAGAGGAAACCCCAGTTCCTCAATCATACTATAATCATTGGTGGAGACTTTAATCAACAAACAATTAATTGGGAAAATTACAGTTTTGTTAGTGTTTGGTGTAAGACATCCCGTGAAACTTCACTAAATGCCTTCTCTGAAAACTATGTAGAACAGATAGTTAGATACACCACTCATGATGGAAATATATTATATCTAATGACAACAAATAGACGTGATCACTTTGAGGACCTCCACATTGAAACTGGTATCATTGACCATTATGCGGTTGTGGCAGCAATGATTACCAAAATACAAAGGACAATTAAAACAAACCAGAAAATATATATATATATATATATAAAAATGGAAGGAAACATTCCACGTGGGAAAAATTATATATAAAAACAAAGATGAGGTGACTTACCGAACAAAAGCGCTGGCAGGTCGATAGACACACAAACACACACACAAAATTCAAGCTTTCGCAACAAACTGTTGCCTCATCAGGAAAGAGGGAAGGAGAGGGGAAGACGAAAGGAAGTGGGTTTTAAGGGAGAGGGTAAGGAGTCATTCCAATCCCGGGAGCGGAAAGACTTACCTTAGGGGGAAAAAAGGACAGGTATACACTCGCACACACGCACATATCCATCCACACATACAGACACAAGCAGACATATTTAAAGACCTCTTTAAATATGTCTGCTTGTGTCTGTATGTGTGGATGGATATGTGCGAGTGTATACCTGTCCTTTTTTCCCGCTAAGGTAAGTCTTTCCGCTCCCGGGATTGGAATGACTCCTTACCCTCTCCCTTAAAACCCACTTCCTTTCGTCTTCCCCTCTCCTTCCCTCTTTCCTGATGAGGCAACAGTTTGTTGCGAAAGCTTGAATTTTGTGTGTGTGTTTGTTTGTGTGTCTATCGACCTGCCAGCGCTTTTGTTCGGTAAGTCACCTCATCTTTGTTTATATATATATAAAGATGATGTGACTTACCAAATGAAAGTGCTGGCAGGTCGAGAGACACACAAACATACACACAAAATTCAAGCTTTCGCAACAAACTGTTGCCTCATCAGGAAAGAGGGAAGGAGAGGGAAAGACGAAAGGATGTGGGTTTTAAGGGAGAGGGTAAGGAGTCATCCCAATCCCGGGACCGGGAGTGGAAAGACTTACCTTAGGGGGGAAAAAAGGACAGGTACACACACACACACACACACACACACACACACACACACACACACACACACACACACACAACACACACATCCATCCACTCATACACAGACACAAGCAGACGTTTTTAAAGACAACGTTTAAAAACGTCTGTATATGTGTGGATGGATATGTGTGTGTGTGTGTGTGCGCGCGAGTGTATACCCGTCCTTTTTTCCCCCCTAAGGTAAGTCTTTCCGCTCCCGGGATTGGGATGACTCCTTACCCTCTCCCTTAAAACCCACATCCTTTCGTCTTTCCCTCTTTCCTGATGAGGCAACAGTTTGTTGCGAAAGCTTGAATTTTGTGTGTGTGTTTGTGTTTGTTTGTGTGTCTCTCGACCTGCCAGCACTTTCATTTGGTAAGTCACATCATCTTTGTTCTTTGTTTTTAGATATATTTTTCCTACGTGGAATGTTTCCCTTTATTTTATATATATATATATATATATATATATATATATATATATATATTTCTTTCAGTAAACTAGATAATAAATCAGTAGTGTCACATCTTGGTGAGGAACTTGAAACTTTCAGCACAAGGCAGGAGCATGTAGAGAAACTCAGGCTCAAGTTTAAAAGAATAGTTAACCACACATTGGATAAATATGTACCTAGTAAAATGCTTCATGATGGGAGGGAATCTCCATGATTTACAGTCACTGTAAAGAAACTTCTAAAGAAATATATATTCATTATTTAAAACATGAACGACACAGTTGCAGGCTTTCCCAAAACATCTAATATAACGAATGAAATTAAGAAAGAGAGGTTACTGCATAGCACGTGTAAAACAAAGTGTAGGGCCACAGGTAGAGAGATGCTGAATGAAATGCATTTGGCTGTCAAGAGAGCAATGCATGATGCCTTCAGTGACTACTGTAGCAGAGTATTGTCAAGTGATCTTTCACAGAATCCAAAGAAAATCTGGTTCTATGTAAAGACCATTAGTGGCAAAGTTAGTGTCCCGTCCCTCGTGAATGAGACAGCAGCTGAAACTGAGGTAGCAAAATGAAAGCTGAGATGCTTAACTCCATTTTCAAATGTTGCTTTACAAATGAAACCCTAGGAGAATTATCCCAATGTACTCCCCATACCACTGAAAAGGTGACTGAAGTAAGTATTAGTGTCAGAGGTGTTAAGAACCAGCTGAAATCATTAAAATTGACCAAAGTTCTAGAGCCCGATGGAATCTGTCAGATTCTGCACTGAATTTGTGGCTGAGTTAGCTCCTCTTCTAACTATTATCCATCAAACAAAAAACTGTGCCCAGTTCTTGGAAAAAGGCGCAGGTCACGCCTGTTTACAAGAAAGATACAAGAAGTGGTCCACAAAACTACCGTCCAGTATCCTTGACATCAGTTTGTTGTAGAATCTTAGAGCATATTCTGAGCTTAAGCATAACGAAGTATCTTGAACAGAATGACCTCCTCAGTGCCAACCAGTATTTATTTCGAAAACATTGATCATATGAACTTTTCTCAATGACATACTAAAAGCTTTGGATCAAGGCAGTGAGGTAGTTGCTGTATTTCTTGATGTCTGAAAAGCATTTGACACAGTGCCACTCCTACGCTTATTGTCAAATATTCGGTCACATGAGGAGTCAAGTGAAATTTGTGACTGGATTGGGGACTTTTTGTTGGGGTGGACACATCATGTTATCTTGGATGGAGAGTCATCATCAGAGGTAGAAGTAACTTCTGGTGTGCCTCAGAGAAGTGTGTTGGAATCCTTACTGTTCATGTTGTATATTAATGACCTTGCTGACAATATTAATAGCAAAATCAGGCTTTTTGCAGGTGATGCAGTTGCCTATCTGAAAGAAGGTGCTAAACAGTCAGTCAGATCTTGATAAGATTTCACATTGAAGAAGAGATTGGCAGCTTGCCTTAAATGTTCAGAAATGTAAAGTTTTTCACTTCATAAAATGAAAAAAAACGTAGTATGCTATGACTATAATATCAGTGAGTCACTGTTGGAATCATCCAACTTGTACAAATACTTGAGTGTAATTTTGTAGGGATATGAAATGGAATGATCACACAAGTCCAGTTATGGGTAAAGCAGGTGGTAGACTTCGGTTTAAATCAATCTACAAAGGAGACTGCTTACAAATCAATTGTGTGACCGGTTTTAGAATATTGCCCAAGTCTGTGGGACTAGTACCAGATAGAAATAATGGGGGCATTGAATGTATACAGAGAAGGGCAGCACGAATGGTCGTCCGTGGGAGAGTGTCACAGAGGTACCGAAGGAACTGAACTGGAAAACTCTTGAAGGTAGACATAAACTATCCTGAGAAAGTTTGTTAACAAAGTTTCAAGAGTTGGCTTTGTATGATTTCCCTAAGAATATACTGAAACCCTCTATGTATCACTCACATGGGGATCTTGAAGATAAGATTAGAATAATTACTGCATGCACAGAGGCATTCAAATAATCATTCTTCCCATTCTCCATTCATGAATGGAACAGGGATACCCTAATAACTGGTACAATGGGACGTACCGTCTGCCATGCACCTCATGGTAGTTTGCAGAGTATAGATGTCGATGTAGATATACCCATAACTGCTTTTTAATAATTAGATAATTCTCATGCAGAAATAAATGTTTGGTTACTTTCCCGTTTAACTCATATATGTTTCTGGCTTACAATATTTTCTCATTTTCAGGAATTCTTGAACGTCCAAGCATAGCATCAAATGTTGAGGAGGTGTCATACAAACTATTTGTTACTGGCAAAAGTGGAATTGGGAAAACTGCAACAGTTGCTCGTTTGGCAGGAAGCAGATGTCGCATACCTCATACCGAAACTCATGGCATACAGAAATCAAATATATTCTGGCCTGTTAAAATATGGGACAAAATCATATTGTTTAAACTACAAATTTGGGATGCAGGTGAAAATGCCATTAAGAAGTATGCACATATTTTTCCGGTATGTTGTTTATTGACTTTTTTATTATTGGAACTAAGATTTCAATGAACTGAATATTTAAGATTCATGTGTCAGTTGAAACTGCAGGAGAGTTTATCCCTGCTGAGCAGCAGACTTCTCTCTCTCTCTCTCTCTCTCTCTCTCTCTCTCTCTCTCTCTCTCACTCACTCACTCACTCACTCTCTCACTCTCTCTCTCTCTCTCTCTCTCTCTCTCTCTCTCTCTCTCCCCCCCCCCCCTTCCGCCCTCGAGTTAGATACCTTTATTCCTTCCATTATATGAAAGCAGAACATCACATTTTATTGTGGCCACAGTCTTGCCCACATAGCTAAGAATGAGAAAAATTATGGATTTGGAGAACAAATTGTTGCGACATCCACCTCCCCCTACAACAAAAAAAATTTGTGAGTCAAAAAGTTCTGAGTCCAGTGAAGAATTTATGGAAGTTGTATGTGGGCATTCTGCGGACTTCCAGAATTTCATTTCATGCATGGAAGATCGTGCTTGTATGGAGATAATGGAAAAAACTACGTACTGGATTGAATTTGACATAGGACTGATTGTGATGGATCAATCAGTAGAAATGAATATTAAATGTTCAGATGCTACCATTGCTATATATTGTGGATAAGTAATGTTAAGATCCCATGGTAATGGATATCTGTACCTCATCCAATAATATGAATATAGAAGCTGTAAAGCAGGCTAAGGAACAACCTGTCGAAAAACTGACAGTAAAATACTATCCTGGATAAAGCCCAAGTGTTTTAGAGCACACAGTTCATCGGGTGTTGCTGCAAATAGTGTTCCACAACCATATACATGGTCTAGTTGGCTGTACACTTATGTTAGTTTCATCTGTTTTGGACATACGAATCTCATAACTGAACACACACGAATCTCATAACTGAACACTGGAGGACTGGAAATTATTTACCTTCTCAGATAAACCACAGTTCCTCTAACACTGCTTTGCTGATTGTTTCAGAATATGCCCTCTTCCAGGACTACACATGTTTAATGTACATGCCACAGACTAGACTGTCGAGTACAGACGACATGATATGGAAGCATTCACCCCTACTTTCCTGGGACTTGTAATGGGTTGAGAATGCTCTGTGAAAGCTGTTGGCATTTGACATGTGGGCGAGGCAGAACTGGTTGCTGGACTGAGACCAAGAGCAGCATTGTTATTGCCTCATACTTGATGTCTCCACATGAAATGTGACGTTCCCAGGAGGGTCATTGATTTACACAGAAAGACCAATATATGAGGGGCGTTCAATAAGCAATGCAATGCATTTGTTCCCCCAAAGGGGGTTTGTTTTATTTCCGATTCCAATACACCGTATTACTCCCCACTCTTTTAGTTGCAAAACCCAAGTTTTCATCATAATTTCTGTTCATTGTGATGACCTTATGCCACATTTCTGGGAGGACCTGTATGCCCTAATCGATGTCAGAGCCAACATCATGCTGCATCAATAACCTCCTCAACATCCACTTACTGCTTCGTTGGGCCAAACAGATGGAAGTCCAAACAGGTGGAAGTCCAAACAGATGGAAGTCAGAAGGTGTGAGATCTGGCCTGTTGGGTAGATGAGGAAGTTTTGTGAGGTGCTCGCAGGTGTGCAGATTTGTGTGAAGTCTTGCATTGAGGAGGAGTAGTTCTTTTTCATTTTTGTGGCAATGAAAACAGTGAATTTTCATCAATTTGCTGAGGGTAACACAATACTTCAGAGTTGATCGTTGAACCATGAGGGAAGATGTCAAACAGAATAACCCCTTCAGAATCCCAGAAGAATGTCCCTATGACTTCCAGCTGAGGGTGCAGCTTTCAACTTTTTCCTTGGAGGAGAGGTGGTGTGGTGTCACTCCATGGATTGCTGTTTAATTTCTGGTGTGAACTGATGAATCCATGTTTCATTGCCTATGTTGATGTTCGAAAAAAATTGTCACCATCAGCCTTATAATGTACAAGCAGTTCCGCACAGATGGTCCTTCGTTGCTCTTTATAGTCTTCTATTCAGCATTGTAGAACCCACTGGGTGCACATATTTTGAGTACTCCAACTGGTGGATGAGTGTGTCAGTTTTACCCACAGAGACATCTAGTTGAGCAGCAAGGTGTTTTATTATGAACCATTGATCAGCTCGAATGAGAGTATCTGCATGTTCCAACATTGTAGGTGTCACAGCCGGCCAGTGCTATGGAGATCGGGGTTTGTGCAATGTTGTTGCTATGATGCAATGTCGTTGCTATGATGACAGATGCCTCGCCCAATGATTCATCATGCTTTTGTTCACTGCCAGGTCTCTGTAGACATTCTGGAAATGCCTGTGAATATCTCTGCTTGTGAAGCCCCTCCATTACAGATGTCAGTTTGAAGGGTACGTATAGCACCACCACGTATCGGAACTTCATGAAACTATAAGGGTTGAAGTGGGAATATTCAATGCTGTACCACAGCAAATTCTTTATTCCTTCAACCAAAATTGGGTGAGAAAAAAAGTGTTGCATTACTTATTGCACACCCTCACAGTATATAGAAATAGCAACACATCTCCTAGTCCCCCATGTACCAGATGTAATTTATACCAAATACATTTGACAACTCAGTAAGTTCCCAAAGCGAAGCGTCCCGAGATGGAAATTGACCCATATGCAAATTCATATCTTGAGGCACATTTTATCCATTTTGTAGGCTATGTAAGGTATAAATATTCCCTGAATGCTGCTAGTTGGCGACCACATACAGGAGCTCAGGCGGGAAAGGATAGTAGTGGATAGTTACAAATTTGTCTAATACAAATTCCCAAACTTAGGGCTGGCAGCAGTTCTAATCACTGCTAGGCACGATGGTGGAACATTGTTCATTCCAGAGAGAACAGCTTTTATGTTAGCTATGTGGCTCAAGTAGATGGCAGAAAACATTCCTGTGAATTCTTTGTTAAAAAGTGTTTGTATAGACAAAAAAGTTGTTAGTCACTTCTGGGGCTGGGGTACTGCAGTAGTATGAGACTTGGACACATACAGCTCCTCAAAGGCAGACTGAATCATACACTAATTTTGTATGGAGCATTCAAATGTAGAATATTTATCATTATTGAGCATAATGTTGACACATAAATAGCTCAGGCTATCAGGGAAGCTTCAGTGTCAGAAACAGAAACACTCAAAAAGATCACCTTAGCACAAATCAATGGGAACAAGATTGGCTACAGTTGAAAATTGACAGGTTGCACATCCGAGTAATGCTGTTACCCCTTCCAGTGAAAAAGCAGAGGTGTGAAAATTTTGCTGCTCTTATGGATATGATATATCTTAAATACACATTCAGTCCTTCTATAGCAGGAGCATCCACCGTGTGTGGAAGTTTATATGTGCAGAGTTTTGTACATCAGATGTATATTTTTTGGAACAGAAAGGTGAAACTGTTTCGTCAGTTATTCTCTTATCATGCCTAATATTGTGATAAAGGCAGTACAAGTTTAAAATTTTGCCTTGTGTCTAAATTCTCATATCTTTTCAAGGTGGCTGACTCATTCTTCTTGGTCAGTGGCCAGTTGTTCAGGAGTTTCACTATTTTATCTTAATAATATATTTCACTACTATTTCAGTGCTGCCAGTTTTAAGTATTGTATGCTAATCAGTGAGTATAATAAAGTAACCATAGGAGAGAGGGAATCACATATACCTTCATGGAGTATATGTATTGGCTTGTGTAAGAGTCCCTATGTCTGTGAAGAAGATTCTACAAGATCTTTGGTAATAAACTTAATGCAATATCCGTAATATTTGCTTTCACAGAATTAAATGATTTTTTTGAGCTTAAACAATGGAAAATCCACGATGGAATGTAACAATATTATGAAAAGGATAGTTGCTACCCACCATATAGTGGAGATGCTGAGCCACAGGTGGACACAACAAAAAGACTGCCAGAAAGTGAGCTTATGGCCAACAAGGCCTTTATCAAAAATATACAACACACACACTCATGAATACGTGTGGTGGTGTGCGCACGCGACTCTCTCTCTCTCTCTCTCTCTCTCTCTCTCTCTCTCTCTCGTCTCATTTTGAGCCGAAATCTCATTTTTTGTGCCATCTGCGACTCAGCTTCTCTGCTATATGGTGAGTAGCAACTATCCTTTTCATATTATTGTTGTTTTTTTTTTATTTTAGTTATCTTACCATAGAAGATTACTTCATAGGGCAGTACTGAGTGAAAGTATGCTACCAATCCACCTACAGGTAACACAATAATAGTTTTCTAAATGCAAAGTGGGCAGAACTAAGCTTTTTGGCTAACTGGTGAATTTGCTAATGCTACCTCAGTTTGTTATCCATCTGGATGAATAGGGAGCCTCATCATGTGTGTACCAGTTGATCTCTAGTTCCTGTACCTGTATGTCTGTATGTGAGTCATATTTGTTTTTAAGATTAAAGACAGAGCTGTTTGCTTTGTTCTGGTTGTTAGCTGTTTCGCTATTATCCTGTCTGTCTGATATTAATGCATTTGGGTCCTTTATCGGCATACTAGTTATAACTGCCAAACATCACAGGTATATCATTTATGTAGAAAAAGCTCTCCGTCTTCAGGCCACAAGTGGCCCATCGGGACCATCCGACTGCCGTGTCATCCTCACTGAGGATGCGGACAGGAGGGGCGTGTGGTCAGCACACCGCACTCCCGGTCGTTATGATGGTTTTCTTTGACCGGAGCCGCTACTATTCGGTCGAGTAGCTCCTCAGTTGGCCTCACGAGGCTGAGTGCACCCCGAAAAATGGCAACAGCGCATGGCGGCCTGGAGGGTCATCCATCCGAGTGACAGCCACGCCCGACAGTGCTTAACTTCGGTGATCTGATGGGAACCGGGGGTACGGCAAGGCCGTTGCCATCATTTATGTAGGCCATGTACTTAATCATGTATTTTTAACAGTGTTATTCCTGTGTAACCTTTTTTTTTAATATTCTGCTTTTCTTCTAGTGTTAGCGTATGATTCCATACATGCAAAACCAGACCCATTTAACACCATATTATTCCATAGGTTCTGTGTTATAATTGTATGGTTTACACATTTGGAAGCCTTGGTGAGATCATAGAAAATGGTCATTTTTTGTTTAGTTCTATTAGAACTGAGTCTGTGAAATCATATTACGCTTTCTCAATATAGAAGGCTTTATTGGCTTCTCAAAAAGGTGATTCAATATTCTGTTCTATGCTACCGCCTCAAAAAATGTTGACACCAGGAGAAGTGGAGAGATGGATGTATAATTAGATGTTTTAATCACTATTAAACTCCATAATTGCAAAACATAACATACCAAGCAATCAGTTACATACCTGGCCATTTTGATTAAGTTTTCTGCTGTTTCCCTAAATCACTTTATGTAAATTCATGGGTGTTTTCCCCAAACAGGCCATGGCCGATTTCTTTCCTGGTTATCACCAATTTGAAGGCATCACTGTAGTCATAATTATCTAAAATTTTATAAGATTTTAGACTTTTAACTTTTCTTTTTACTTAGGTGTCACTGACCCCAACAGGAATAAGAAACTGGTGGTATGTAATGAGCCAAGGAATACACTACTAAAGAGAAAATTTTTTTGACACACTGCTTCTGTATGTTGTTCTAATTTCAAACTACAGAAGAAGCCTGATACAAAGCAGTTGTCTGAGGATGTGCTTTACTCCCATGTTACAGCGTTAACTGCTGTGTATATAGAGTGACCCGTGTAATGACGAACTACAAATGGATAGTTAGGAAGAACACATAATGCAATATTATATATATATTGAACTATACTGTATTTAAATTTGAAGAACATTGGAAGTAAAACATTTCAGAAGCTTACCAAATAGGGCACAGTAATTAAACTTCACTTAAAAGTCATCCAATTACATGAGTTACAATATGGCAAATTAAGTACACTGTCAAGTACAGCATGATACTTTACAACACTGCCTGCAAGCTACAGTACATCCTTGTTTTACAGCTTTAAAGCAGTCAGTTAGCTTTATTTGATGGGTCATTTCACACAGTGTCTTTAGTATGTATTGTTTAATGCTCATCAGATGCAAGAACTCAGTTTGGTTTGGTTCACTTTCTTGATGCATCCACATAATCGTTTTATTTATATTGTCCAGTATTTCACTGTACTGGAAACATCATTTATACTTTCTTCTTCAGCTTCACTACTCTTCATTTCGAACAGCATCAATAATGCCCTTGTCATGCTTTCCAAAATCAGTTTTTCATTATTGATGGCTACCCAGTGGTACAAGTCCTCAAGATCAATATTGCACTGTAAAACATCACATGCAGACTGGTGGTCACTGCTGTTGAAATTGTGTCACTACAGCATTCATCAGCTGTATTTTCTTCATTGGAACATCTATAAAGATTTATAGATTTCGAGAAGAGTTTCATTTCCTCAGCTGAATTTATTATTGAAGTGAGCAGTTCGCTGTGATAATGACCCTTAAATGCTCATATGATGCCCTGGTCCAGCAGCTGAATTAATGCCGTCCTGTTTTTTGGCAAAAACAAAGTTTTTATTCTTCCATCTTCTGATTGCAGCACATCAGGAGGTGGATGCGCTGGACAGTGATCAAGGATTAGTAGAGCTTCTTATCTCTGTTTAAGTGACTATAGGTGCTTTCTCACTGATGGAAAAACTCTTCTTGGAATGACTTGGTGAAAATGTCATGTCCTCCAATCATTCTTTGAATGCCTGTAAGTGAATTGTAATGATTAAATGTTTAAATGCTTCAAATATCTCAGTATTTTACTTTTACCTGTACAACAAGGCTTCAGCTTATGACAGCCTGATTTATTTGAGGCAAAGCAGAGATTTATTCTGTCTGTATTCATTTTAAAACCCATCTTATTTCCTGATTTTTTCAATAGTTCCGGTTGGATGCAGTCAATAATAAAGTGCTGTTTCTTGACAATTTTACACTTAATGATCATTTAAATTTTTATCTACCAATACTTTTTGCAGATTTCAGGAAACTATGAAGCATTGTCACAAGACCTTGCTTCTTCTTCAAGGGCAAATTGGCGAATTCCTTGGCAACATTTCCATCTTGAAAACCGTCGACAAGAAGCTATAAAATCTTCGTTGCCACATAAATCAGTGAAATTTGTCAGCTTGAGCTGCTTTAATAATTGGCCCAGAAAGTGGCACCCTCTCACTTCTTTTTATTAAAAACCACTTATAGAGGCATTCGACAAGTTCTCTGTCTTTCCCTAGGTTAGTCCTTTTTCTGCCCAGTCCCACATCACTTTCAACTACATTTAGAGAATTTCTAAGTTTATTCTCATCTTTCACCACATCCCTTGAATGTTCCTTCAGATACACCACACTTGCGTGATAGACTTGCTTTAGTTTCACCATACTTACACAGTCAATAATTTTTATTGTATTGCTCACAAAATATACTTTCTATTTTGTGATATTGTAACAAGCATACAGAAATCTAGGCAATGAATGAATAATTTATCCTCTTGATGTTTGTGCTCATTTTGATTATTTCCAAGCACTGTTGCATAGTCACTTTAATGTTAACTGTGAGATGTTTATTCAAAGTTTTTGTCCAGCGACAATCCTGATATGTTGATAAGACAAACCAAAGGTTGAACTTAATTAGTTCCATCTATTTTGGTTATTGTTTAGAGAGCTTGAAGTTGCAGCATAAATTATACTGCAGAAAGGTTACACGCTGTAATAATTCTTTTTCAGATTTATAAAATATACTTAGAGTGCAAAAATAATTTATAAGTGATATTTTATTTTGCAGGACATACTTGACATTGTGTGTATTAAAATCCACTGTGTGTTGGGTTTCAGCTGTACCACTAATGATACACTGATCTGATAAGAAAGTGTTATGTGTACTCTGTTTTTAATAGTTCACCAGAAATGAATTCCATATTCAACATATAGAAAAGTTGCAGCTTTATCCAGTTACAAAATTCAGCTGTTGTTTACCTACCCTTGTGTGCTTTACATGTATTGTAATAAGGCAATGGATATTGTTTGAGAGAAATGGGGTCCAAATCCCTCTGTGGCCACTCTGCTTTATGTTTTCCAAAGCCTGATTAAAATTGTTAGGGTGAATATGAAGATGAGTGCTTTGAAAAGGACCATGCCACTTTCCTTTTCTAGCCTTGGCCAATTTGAGCTTGCTTGTCATCTCTAATCCCCTAGTTGCCAACATTAAAGCCCTATCTTCCTTTCTTACTGCTTGACTGTTCACTGTAAAATTAAAGGCTTTTTATACATGTAATTACCCAGTTCTTAAAATGAATACACATTGGGAAAGTGTAATGTGGCAGTACATGGTGGTCAGAACCATCTTCTCACCTGCAGTCCAATAGAAACAATAACATTAATGTTTCCAATTTCCAGAGGGATACATAGGCACTCCAGGGCAATTGTAATCATCATTCCTTCTTCTCTCATAAAATTCCTTCCACATAAGTATTGTGATGATGAAACTTCCTGGCAGATTAAAACTGTGTGCTGGACCGAGACTCGAACTCTGGACCTTTGCCTTTCGCGGGCAGGTGCTCCACCAGCTGAGCTACCCAAGCACAACTCACGCCCCACCCTCACAGCTTTATTTTTGCCAGTACCTCATCTCCTACTTTCCAAACTTTACAGAAGCTCTCCTGCGAACCTGCAGAACTAGCACTCCTGAAAGAAAGGATATTGCAGAGACATAGCTTAGCCACAGCCTGGGGGATGTTTCCAGAATGAAATTTTCACTTTGCAGGTTAGTGTGTTCTGATATGAAACTTCCAGGCAGATTAAAACTGTGTGCCGGACCAAGACTCGACCTCGAACTCCGCAATATCCTTTCTTTCAGGAGTGCTAGTTCTGTAGGTTCGCAGGAGAGCTTCTGTAAAGTTTGGAAAGTAGGAGACGAGGTACTGGCAGAAGCAAAGCTGTGAGGACGGGGTGAGTCGTGTTGGGTAGCTCAGCTGGTAGAGCACTTGCCCACGAAAGGCAAAGGTCCCAAGTTCGAGTCTCGGTCCGGCACACAGTTTTAATCTGCCAGGAAGTTTCATATCAGTGCACACTCCGCTGCAGAGTGAAAATCTCATTCTATTGTGATGATGATATGTTTGCTTAGAAGTTCACACACTATGCGATTCTAGCCACTATTGTGGCGTTTCACACAAATGATATAAATAGAAATATAGTTTCTATTTTTTTAGTACACTGCTCATATTTGTACAATTATTACTTGGGATTCCACAGCCATATGCAGTCTCTCACAATCATCTTTTCTTAATTCATTGTTGATAACACACCCACTACTGGAGGTGAAAATATGTCAGAGTAGTTAATTGTGATACAAACATTCTCTCAGTATTCAGGTTACTTCCTGTTCCCTTTCAATCAGCCATTTCAGTTGCATTTTCAGTTTCTCTTCTTATTTAGCTCTTCATTTCTCTTAGCTGCCAGAAAATATATCTTCAGGTATGTCTGTGAAACCCAAGCATGCATAGTTTGAAGCTCATTGCTTGCAAAAGGCAAGTGTTTACATTCATCCTAAATGGGATTGTTGTTCAGGGAAAAGTTTGTAAGATGGAATAATTAAATGGCAGGTCTGCCTTTTAACATGAAGTAACCACATTGTGTCATTGTGCAAAAGTGTAACATTGATGCTAGTATGCTCTGTCTAGTTGGTGAACTGTTACACTGGATTTGGCACTTGGAATTTCAGGCATGTAGGGATAAAGCAGATGCCATTATATACATTTTTTCCTTTACGGATCCAAACAGTTTGGCTGAGCTTCCACAGCAGATGGCCAGAACTGCTTCGCAGGGGGAAAATCCTGCATGTATTGCAATTGGTACAAGGTTAGTGAACTAATTTTATTGTACACATAAGCAAATTGCACTTTTTGCTGTATTGTTTATAGACCAAGAATTGTAAGAAAAGTTGTACAGTAACAGCATTTGTGGGTTGTGTTGTAGGTACAGTGTACAAGAAAGAGGTGAAACGTTAAGTACTGAAATAAAAGACTTTGAACAGAAGTGGCAAGTACCTGTACTTCGAATTGATAACAGATGGGCAGGTGATCGAGGTGAGGTTCATGAGGTTGCACCCATATTGAACATAATCTGTGAGAGGCTATGGGTCAGAGATCAAGAATATTTATTGAAACAGGGTCTTTCTAAATAGCAAAGATTTTTTTCGAATAAGCGTGGCTAGTGCATAAAAAAGTGAGAACAAAACTGTGCAGCTATTTTCTTCAAATCGCATATCATCAGTGAAGATAGTATCGTCAGTGGGTGTTGTGCCTTCAGAAAACGTAAACTGAGTGGATTTCTGTTCACTAGAAGGTGCATGTTTGAACTTCTTCAGACTGCCAGGATAACTTCAACAAGTCTTTCAGCCTAGTTGTGCCATAATGCTCTTTCCTTTTTGATTTGATAATTAGTAATCTGATGTATCTGTCTATAATCTTCAACATTCTTCTGTAATGTGACGTTTCAAAAATTTGCATTCTCTTCTTGTCTGTATAGTTTATTGTGCATGTTTCACTTTCATATAAGCTGTGATTTATAAAAATACTTTCAGAAAAATATTTCTCTTCTTCATAGATGTCCTCTTTCTCTCTCCTTCTTTTTCTTTTTTAAAAAGCTAATTTCTTCACCTGAGCCATATTCCCTTACCATTGTTTTACTTTTTTTTATGTTCATCTTATAAACTGGTTGTAAGACTCCCTCCATTCCCTTCAACTGATCTTTCAAGATGTTTGCCATCTCTGATAGAAATCCTAGTCAAAGCAAATCATAAAGCTTTGATTTCTTCTCTATGAAATTTAATTCCTTTTTCAGTTTTCATTTTGGTTTCCTTTACTGGTTGCTGTATGCACAGATTGAACTAAATGAGGGATAAGCTACAACACTGTTTCCTTCTCTTCTCAACTACTGCTGCCCTAAAATACCAATCTGCTGTTGTAACTGTAGTCTGATTTTTATGCAAGTTGTAGATAACCATTCACTTCCTGTATTATATCCCTATAACTGCCAATTTTTACAGAATTTGCTCAACATTGTCAAAAGATTTTTCTAGATCTAAAATTACAGTATATAGAAATAGATTTGGTCTTTCTTCACCCTGTCTTCTAAGATAACTCTTTCATATTCCTGCATTTCTCCAGAACCTAAACTGATGTTCTTCATTTAACTATGACATACCACATTCATAGCTCAGTAATACTCACAACTGTCATTGCCTACCTTCTTTGACATTGAAATTATTATGTTCTTTATGTCCAATCTCATACGTCCTTCTCTCCAGGGTGAGAAGTTTTGGTTCTCCCAAGTCTTTTAATAATTCTGAAGGAATGTAGTTTACTTTGGGGCCTTGTTTAGCCTTAAGTGTGTCAGTACTCTTGTAAGATACTTCATGCAGTAATGCATCTTCAGTCACGTCCTCTTCCCTTTCCATGATACTGTCTTCTAGTTTCTTTCTTTTTTTATAACTCTTCTATTTATCCCTCTGTCTTGCAGCTTCCTCTCCTTTGCTTAATTCTGGCTTGATATGCATACAGCTGCTTTATTCTCCAGAGGTTTCTTTAATTTCCCTGTATGCAGCAACTATCTTTCATTCAGTCACACATGCTTCTAAAACTTTACATCTCTGCTCTAGCCATTCCTCCTTCATTGCTTTGATCATCCTGTCAATCTCAATGTCAGGTAATTTCTTCTGGGTCGAGCCCAACAACCTCAGTAAATTTGAAGGAGGACATTATTCCACCAGGCTATGTTTTAAATTGTTTCATTTGCTATACTAGTATTGGGCACTGACCATTCTGGACTGCATGTGTAATAACTGAAGCGGATTCATCATCCTCATTTCCTCAAAAAATCAGTGCTATGCATACTTGTGCACAGCACAGTCATCATCTTGTTACGTGTACTATAAATGACACTGTATACTCTTGTTTACGTAACTGACACATGTTAATGACTGCAGTAATCAATGAAATTTAATATCACTTATTTTATCCCAGGATGTGTCCTTTCTTATCTTGTTTCATAGTTTTGCCTCTCACACTTTCAATATTTCATTTCTCAAAACTTCCCATTCATCAGCAGTTGTTCTCCCTTTCTGTGCTCTCTTTTAAACACTCATCAATCTCTTGTTGTTCCCACTTATGCAGATCACAACTCCTTAATAGCCTATCTGTTTGCAATTTCCTCATCTTCGCTCTGCAAGTGATAATTGGTAATTATGAGCAGATTCTATGCCTGCTTCTGAAAAGTTTTGCAGTCTAATACTTTGTTCCTAAATCTCTCTCTTACCATTATATAATCGACATGAAACCTACCATTATCTCCATGACTCTTCCGCTTATGTAACATTCGTTGATGAATCTTAACCAAGGTTTTGCCATAAAGTTAAGTAACAAAAATTAAACTTTTTTTAACTAACAACTATGGAATTTCATTTTGGGGCTGTGCTGCAGACACATATGTAAACCGAATATTGCTGTCACAGAAAAGAGCAAATGGCATGTACATGGCATAGACCATGGAGTATCTTGTCATTAAATGTTTGTGCAGCTTAAATACTTGTCAATATAGTTTTGTAGCTATTTAAAGTGTTTTTGTGATTTAATGAAAGAAAGCAAATATGTACAAGATCATATTACCCAAAAAAAATGTAACTACTTTTAAGAAAGAACAACATTATAAAATAACATATCAAAGCCCTTGTAAAAATGGTTATATGTTATTAATGAGCTCCCTAACTCACTAATAAGGGGAATGATTTCAACACCAAATTAATACTTCTTTTATGAACTATTTTAAATAAGATGCTGTAGTAAATTTACATATAATGTAATAAATATGTAAAATAGTTACAACATTCATCAGTTGTTTCATGTAATACTTATGTTAAGTGTAAAATCTTAGAACTTGGTTCTTCATTTGTCCCACGGCTGTAAAAACTGAATGGGGAAATTAAGATTTAAACTGTTCCCACCAAGTGGTTTCATTTGTTTCTTTTATGATTTTCTTGTACCAAATAATTATTTAAAAGGCTTGTTTAGCCTTGAAATAAAAAAATATACTGAATAAAGCTGTTCTGCAATTTGCTTGTCTTGTATCTATGAATCTACAACCCTACCAAAAGGCAGTTAAAAATCTGAGTCTAGTTATAATTGTTTTGAGATTGACCACTTCATTTGAAACCCCTGTTTCTAAGACTGAAAAGAATAAATTTTATATTGTCTCAAAAATGTTGCACGATCATTCAAATTTTAGAATGGAAACTATTCAAAAATCCCATGTTACAGTTTTTATCTCTCTATCCAAAAGTGTATGCTTTAGATTTTTAAAAAATCTGTTAGTTTTTTTCTGTAATGTAAACAACAAGTTGGAGTCTTCAGGTGCGTATCTCTTGAAACTTTCTATTTAAATTATGTAACACTTACTTTCAGTTGTTGAAATACTGCTTGTTGACTTTATTGCATTAAATAAAGCGTGCAGTATTTTACTTTTATCACACAAAATCACGTACTTTTTTGTGAGCTGTTGAAGAACTGAGTTGAAC
The DNA here is from genome assembly GCF_023864345.2 of Schistocerca serialis cubense. Lineage (NCBI taxonomy): Eukaryota > Metazoa > Arthropoda > Insecta > Orthoptera > Acrididae > Schistocerca > Schistocerca serialis. Next base: position 409,087,747 of record NC_064643.1, read on the forward strand.
ATTCTGAAAAATCATAGTATCTTCTTAGCAAGTAAATTTTCACATAAAACTAAATTCCAGGCTTAAAGTTCCACATAAAAATTGCCCTTGGTAGATACAAAAGTCTGCAAAATTGCATTCATTGCTGGGACTACATTTTTCTTTATGACTATTCAGACCACATTTTATTTTAACTAACACTTTAATTATTTAATTGGAGAAACAGAAAAGTAGTGCTTGCAATTCCTTTCTTTTATATTGTTATTGAAGGTGTACTTGCTCTGTGTTTTAACATTTAATAAAAACCTTCCTATGCAAATTTTTAAGTAGGCCCCATGAACAATGCCATTCTTGGCAAAGCTTCTTTGAGAAATGTTCATGAAGTCAGTCAGTCAGTGTTACATGAGTGAAGTTCCATGTCATCAGTAGCTTGTATTGAAACAAATTGTCACTCATGTATTTAAATTAAACTCATTGACACCTTTATTGATCTCTGTTCCACTATCAGGGTGTATACGTGGACAAGGAAAAAAAATTCCCGGATTTTCCGGTTAAAAATACATTTTCTCCTGGGTGGAAACATAGTTTTTCCCTGTTAATTGACAGTATATTTTCTCTCATAACTGTATAACTTATCAACCCTTTGAATGGTTATGGTTTTATACATGGACGTAGAATTTCCCGGAGCTTTAGAAAACAAAACACCTTTTGGAAAGGTGTTTGATGTGCAGTAACATGTACGCTGCATATTTTCGTATTACGAAAGTATAAATTCAAATTCCACCAAACACCGCATGTTACTTTCCGAAGCATTGAAATGAAGATTGCGTAGCATATTTGTAAGCCAGTCATAGCTCATGTCACGTGATCTCGCCAGCCAATGACAGCGGATATTCAGAGCTTCGGACACGTGGTGTAGTCAGTCAATAGCAACATCACTGTTAAGTAGCGCGAACACACGAACAGGAAATGTTAATAGTTTAAATTAATATATATAATGTTACTACAAGAAAAACAAAGCTTTCACATATAATATTGGTCTCTTAAGGCCAATATGCTTCAAGAGGAGCTAAGCTTTCACATATAATGTTGGTCTTTAATGCACGTATTACATTTTAAGATATATCACACAAATATGCCAGTAAATATTTTTAATAACGACATAAAAGTGTGATCTTCTGGGCTATAAATGCTTCTAAGTGGCTCGTCATCAAAGAGCTGATTTTTAAATGAGTCCCAGATTCTCAGTGAAGTAGGCATCGACCTGATATTAAGCTTTTCAATGTGGTTTCGGGATGTAAATTTCCTTGGGTACTAGGTACTTTGTTATCTCATGTCCGGTTCTTTGTTATTGCATAATGCCTTACGTGCTAGAAGATGAAAACGTACACTTGAAATGCACCGAATAGTTGAAACTAGCCAATAGTTTGAAATTAAACCCTTTGTTTCAAATATATTGATTGCCTCAGCGGAAGAGATTACTAAAAGAAAATTTCTTCAGCAGACCGATAAAAATAACTTAATTGTTCTGCATGGCAATTAATGCTTGACTGTCAGAAAGGTGGAAATGAAATAAAATAAAATCTGAAACTAATAACGTATTTTAGCCTTCCGTAATTATGTGAATGTGTTTTAATTCACATGATAGCTCCCGGCCAAAGAAATCAATTTTGTTTTCATTTGACGTGAGTGCAGTAGACAAAGTGGAAACAGCAAAATCACTAAATGTAAACATGGGTCACATGGAGACTACCCGCTTCCCTATTATAACTCAGACTGCTCTGCGGATCAGACCCGTATCTACGGTATTTCCGAACCGGGGCAATAGTAGATAGTGGCGTCCCTCGAGCGTTTGAGATAGGGCGTCAAAATTTAAAAAAAAAAATCGAATTTTCAAAAATTCGTTCATTTTGTAGCGCACATCTTTCTGAAGACTCTGATACATAAAACACACATGTCCGAGGAATTGTAAGACATGTTATCTGATCTCAAGTGTGCCAAAGTGCAGTGCCACACCTCTTCACACAGCATTCTTCTATCGCACATCATTGTATTTCGGTCTGTGGAATTGAAACATGTATATTTTGTATTGGATGCCATTAAACTATATTCAGGACAGCAGAAATTAAAATGTCCTATGGTACCTCTCCTGCTTCCAGTCGGCCGGTTTGACATCCTGCCCCTCTTTTCAAAAAAAAAAAAAAAAAAAAAAAACCTCTTCAGAAAATTTGCACTCTTCATTCCCTATTAGCTAACAACTTGTTGCTTTGTGTGACATAAAATTAAGTATAGGATACATAAAGTCAATAAAGAGAAGAGACAAGCAAGACAGTTCACATTTCTTCAATCCTTAGCTCCTACAGTTTTTTTCTCTCTAATCTTGCTACAGCTTTACATGTCGTGCTTTCCTTTCTGCGAAAGTATCTGTTACCTCATCAAAGTCCGTCAGACGTTTTGCTACTTGAAAAATCGAAATGTCGTTGTCTAATACTAAAAAAAGCTGTAATCACAAATAGGCCCAAGACTGGTGTGGTTTCTCAACCTGATTACCTATATTTTGCCACTGTCTGCGAGATAAAACAAAATAGGCCTTTATAATACTGCAGCAATTGTAACACACACCAAATAAACGAGACTGTTTTGGCAGAAATTATCATTTTTATAACACGGCAGAATATAATTTACGAAGTACAAATATCAAATGGCTATTAGGCCTACTACAAGCAAAAAGCTTTACGTTAGGAAATGGTTTTACACTTCATTCATACACTCCGGTTTCTCAAGCATGAGATCGAAAAGTAGTAGTGTGAAATTTTTATAGAAATTTGGAATCGTCTTATTCTTCCATAATTTGTGTGATGTCCCCGTTTCTTCTCCTTCCTCGTTCTAACAAACAATGTTACAAACAATGTTGTCATCACTAATTCTGTATCTATTCCTACCAATGTCAAAGGTTATTCGCCGGTTAACTTCACTAACTCTGCCAGAATCACCAGTTTAGTTATCCCACGATTATTCTCAGGTTAGGCACTGTTACGTGTTCGTACAACGCGTTTTTCGCACTACTTCCAGAATAGACCTTAAAGCGGCTGCTAGCCAGAGACTGTACAACTGGCCCTTGCTAGTATAGCAATCTAGCCAAAAATTTTCTGTCAAAATTTCATTTTCTTGGGTACATCGAGAAGATAATACGTAATCTTTCTTACCTGTTATTCCTGCTAGTCGTTTATTCGCACTCTGGTAGTATGAATCTATGGATTTCGCTGGTAATCGTAACAACGCTCATCATTCGCAAACCCTATGAACCACATAATCAGACAGTGGTTGGCTTTCTTTCGTTTGGCTATACTCTGTTCAGCTCGTATAGCCCCTTTTGTCTGCAGGAAAGTTTATTTCTAGATGTGACGAGGATTCCACTGACAGAGACTTCACGTACACTATGCACGCATTCACAAATCAACTTACGATTCATTCAGAAATCAACTTAGAATGTGTTCAACAATGTTCAAAAACCGACAGGGGCACGTTTCAAAGTCATACGAATAATCGTTAGACCAACGTGCGCAGGATGCTAGGCGCTTTGTGAAACAAGTTTTATGCCCCCCCCCCCCCCCCCCCCCCTCCCCCGCACTCCTAGATCCAGAGCTGCTGCCCAATCTGGCAGCTTGAGCGCGCAGTAACATTTTTCCCGGTAGCACCTAGCTGCTATTTTTTTTTTAATACTGCTTACACATCCAACAGCCAGAAGCGAAAGAAGATACTACTCAACTGCGCATGCGCATGATCACACTCGTAACTGCTAAAACAAATCTAATATTAACAGTTGTGACGTCAGCTCATCGGAGGCAATTTGTTGTTACGAAGCATTGCATAGTCTTCCTAAAGCATTTGACACATTGTGCTGTTGGCAGACGCTTGTATGAGTACTGTGTTTTGTTGCTGTATATGGCGCATTTCCTTTGCAATTTGAGTTTTATTGTAGTTTTTCCCCTCGTTCACGTTTTATGGCTGCAGTATTATTCTGCAGTAGCAGGATACAGTAATATCCTTTGTTAGAGTATTGGTTCTTACCAGTCAAAGTCACAAAAATTTAACTGAGAACAAAAACAATGAAAAATTCCCGAAATTCAAAAAAATTCCCGAGTTTTTCCCGCTTTTCTCCCGGACGAAAAAATTCCCGAGTTTTTCCCGGATCTCCCGGGTCGTAGACACCCTTACTACATAAAAACTTCTTATCCACAACCTGATCACCAAGAAAGTATTTAACATTGGAAGTGTCATTGTGGTTACTTGAAACTAAGTTCTTCAACCACTGTCACTATTTTATCAAGTTTTACACGTTATGTCAAAATTCCCTGCAAAGGCCCCTTCCATTTCTGTAGAAAGAAGTGTACAGTTACACAACAAGGAACAAGATCTTTGTTTCGTATTTCAGCAGCTATAAAAATTATAAATTTCTTGCATTTGACAGAAAATTCCCTACATTGACCACTGTAAGTGAAAACTGCAGTCCTTTCCAGATGTATTTGAGGTGGCATGTCTCGGTTGATAGGTGTACTTTACAAGCCACTGTACCACATTTAATGTTACTTTTATTTTTTAAAAAATATTATGTAATATTATATTTATTGCTTTTACTGGTGGCAAGCTTATAAAATGATATAACGCTGCATAGAAAATTTTTACTTGTGGCTGATGAAATTATATATTCTGCCAACCAGCATCAGGTTCCCATCAGACCGTCGAGAACGTTGACCGACGGTAATGTTTAGAGGCCAGTGACCGATCAAAAAATTACGCAGTTTGAGTAATTACATTGCCCGGATACTGATAAAGAAGACCGGTAAAAGAAATCTCAGGGATGCTGAAATAAAAGTTTTATAAAGTAATAGCCGATTGAACACTAGTAGTGTTTAGCTGTGGCTACCAAACAATTCGTTGGCAACTCTCCTCCGCTGCAGGCTGAAAAATTTCTAAAATGTAGTATAATAATTTGATATGTGGAATTAATGAAAAAAAGGAAAGTACAGTCTTAATTAAAACACAGCTTTTGAAATTAAATTAGCGTAATTATTTGCTAGAGCACTCACAGTTCCTGCTTTTATATAATCCAAAAACAAATTATAGCGACTGCCTTCAACTTACTTTTGATACATAAACATTTCTCTCGATCTTTCTGTACCGGAACAGCAAAAAAATACATTCCATACATTAAGTCGTGACCTTTTCACCTTACTTTGCAGATTTATTTACAGGGAGAACATTTATTCTTAAATTATTTTAGGCTTAATTAAAAGATTGGGGCATATTCTATTAATTACTCCAAAAAAGCAACATCTCACATACATGGAAAAGGGTATTTTGTACCCACATAAGCAGTTCTTTATCCTATTCAGTGTGCAAATGGAGCAAGGGAGAAATGAATGATTTTATACCAGTGTATATGCCTTAATATCAATCCCTAAGTGAGATGTACAAGTGAGGCAATAATATAGTTTAACATTCCACTTCAAATACTTATTCCGTAAATTTACACAGCAGGGTTTCACGTGAACAACATTGTCTTTCTTCCAAAGATCTTTATTTCAGTTCCCTCATAATTTCTATTACACTTTCATATGGGTTATAGTGAAGTATAGTAGCAATTGTCTGGATTCCTTTATTTTTGCTATCACTGGACTTTATGAGGACTGGATCTGTTCTGTAAAATGTCAAACTGCAGTCATAGATGGATTCCTCTACAGATGCACCACACTTTCCCAAAATTCCCCCAAGAAATCTGAGTCAGCTGGTGATCTGTTGGTTCGGATACATGGCAGCAAGATCTTTAGTGCCAGTACTAAAAAAATTTCGAGGCATCTGTGGATAAAAATGGCAAAGTAGTGAAACTCTAATAAAAATTAAAAAGTGTGGGCACACACACACACACACACACACACACACACACACACACACACACACACACACACACACACACACACACACACAGAGAGAGAGAGAGAGAGAGAGAGAGAGAGAGAGAGAGAGAGAGAGAGATAGAGATAGGGGGGGGGGGGGGGGGACACACGAAAATCATATTTAAAAAATTGAAACTCCATGTTGGAATATCAACAGTATAAGGAAAAAGGTAAATTGCTACTTGTCATAAAGATGACACATTAAGTTGCAAACAGACACAACGGAAAGACACTTACACATTAGCTTTCAGCCAAAGCCTCTGTCAAAAAAGGAAACACAAAACCATTTCTTCACACAAGCAAGCACACATGACCGCCATCTCGGACTGAATGTATGTGCGCTTCCTTTTCTGATGAAGGCTTTGGCCGAAAGCTAATGTGTAGGTGACTTTTCATTGTGCCTGTCTGCAACTTAATGTGCCATCTTTACGATAAGCAGCAATCTATCTTTTCGTTATACTGTTAAAAATCATATTTAATCAGTTTTAACCTACGATAAAAAGCATAAATACAGCTAACACAATTGACTGTCATGATGCCAGCAGGGGTCACAGCAGATAGCTCTGCTGTGGCCACTGCCACATGACAGTCAACATGTTAAGCGACCGAGTACAGCAGATAGCTGTGACTGGTTGTATACTGGAATAAAAGGAATTAATTGGCCCACTACAATCTCCACCCGAAAAGCTTGGGCTGGAGTGAAGACATTACACAATTTTGTATAAACTCAGCTAGACTTGCCTCATTCGCTAACACAGAGGGCAGATCCCCACTGCAGTTTACTGTTCCTCATTGCCTGGCACTCCTCCTCCCATAGTTGCACAACTTTTTGACTCAACAGAGAGCTGACAGCTTGCAGAGGAATGGTGCAGTAGCCACAACAAGTTCCCTGTAGTCCTTGGCTGCTATATCTGCTAGCTCATTTTTCTTAATTCTTACATGCTGTAGTACCTTGCGCAATGATACCTACTTCCCTTGCTGTTGAAGGAGAAACAGTTTTTCCTATATTAATTTGGCCAGTTTCTCAGCTGGGTACATTCGTTTGATATTTTTGCATGACACTAAAGGCATCTGAACAGATGAGAAACTTATTGCTTTAAAGACACCTCACCTGTTCAGAGCCTAAAAAAATGCATGTAACTCAGTACTAAAAATTAGACTAATTGGGAAATCAGTACCTGAAGACAGATGGGAATACTACTGAAACCAGAGAAGCCAGGGGTATTACCTTGTTCTAAGTAATCTGTATATAATTCAGTAAAAATTGCGTTGCTTGTCTAAAATATTACAAAATCAGACTTAAAATTAAAACTGGAGTGCATTCATCATTCACCCCTGAGCGTGGTCAACTCTTTAGAAGCCAAGGGTTCCTCCTCCTCCCCCCCCCCTCCCCCCCCCTCTGCCCCGCCCCCGCCCATATTTAAAAGGAAATTTCTGTATGTATCGAAAAAGGTCTCGTCACAGTGGGTGTTAAAGAGTAGTTCGAAATGAAGGCAAGTAACATGGTGGTATGTGAGAGACAGGGGATAGGAGCACATTTTGTAAGCCTGTTGCACCATGAAGAAACCCACCTAATGTCAAGTGGCACATGACCAGCCCCTGCATAGTCTGGGAATGGCACAGCACAGGTCTTAAATGCCCCAGTAGCATTGGTGAAAAGCATTCCACATCTTTACATACAGTTTTGTGGCTGACCCATACAACTATACATCCTTATTTGAGGAGGGATCATACAAAGATTTGATAAAACTGGAGCAGACAAGTTCTGTTTGCTCCCCAAACCATGCCGCTAACACATTAAAAATACATAGTGCTTTGTAAGCACGTCTTCAACTCCTTCAGGTGTTTAATCGTATCAGAGAAAAATTTAATTGACAGGACTGATGAATTATGATACAGTATTTCTGGCCAGTTGTGCTCTTCAGGATGCAAAATCTATAGTACTGCTGTACACCATGTAAATGATGCAAACTTGCCTGCCAACACACCTTGCATCCTGACACAGGTCTGGATGTAACCTCACTTGAAGGAACTATTCATTCCAAAACTAGAAAGTGTGTCTCATGTGTCTCTTTCACATGTTTATGGATTTATAGCCTCTCTCTCTCTCTGGCCAGTTCTGATCTTCAGGATGCAAAATCTATAGTACTGCTATAGACCATGTAAATGATGCAAACTTGCCTGCCAGCACACTTTGCATCCTGACACACAAGAAATTGTGTCTCATAATTCATTTAATCATCCAGGTGTGGCAGCCAAATTAAATTTTCCCCATAAGTGAGGCCTACAACCAATACAGATAATTTAAAATGGTGTTCCTCATACTCAACCAGTGCATGTTATAAGAGAGCATGAATGGTTAGTAAGTACATAATAGATTTCTCAGTTGAAAATCTAAAACTGGTTTTATCTGCCCATTCAGCCAGTAGCTGGCACATTCTACTTGCAATGCTGGAAGATGAGATAAAAATAGAGAAGTCATCCAATCTTATCATGGACATAATATTGATAATGGCAATTGCAGACATTGTCACACTAAAAGTACTACCTTGAGTGACATTGTTCTCTTATTTGAAACACTTGGGCATAATAGCTGACTGTAGTTAAAATAAGAAGGGGGGGTGGGGGGGGGGAGGCAGGAACCTAGGAAAATAGGTAAAAATCCCCAGTTATGCCATTTGTGAAGTTGTCCAGGATATCATGCATTAAAGCTACAGAAAATATATATTAGGTGGTGCCTTGGCAAGAGAGCCTGCTGTAGAGCTGCCTCCAACAGAATCAGGGTATCAATGGTGATTACAAACTGCCTGGATTCTAAAATCCAAATAAGCTACCAGTTGACTATGTGCTCCAAGGTCGTTCCCACACATCTAGTGAGGGAAACTTTTGTATAACTATACAGCCATGTATTGTCCTTCCCATTACTTGCTATAATGGACCATATTATTGTCCGTTTACTTGACTCTGCCTGTCACCATGCTGGAAGCCGTAGAATGCTGGCAATTCTGATTGTCTGTACGGAACTGCAACTTTTGAAATAATAACACTTTTGCAATTGCATGTGTTTGTGTTTAGCACTATTTATGTGTGTGTGTTTGAAGAGATATAGAGGCAGCTTTTCACATTAGTTTTTCAAGAGCTAGAGCAAACGAAGTAGCTAAGTAGGAGACTCCATAGCTTTGTAGACCCTTATTGCTTCACCATACGTAATCTGCTTTGTAGGTTTCACCTCCTGTATATTTGTTTCTTCTGGGTATTCAGTGCAGCCTCTGCTCCAGTCATGGTGGGCCCCAGAGCACAATTCTTTCAGGGGCACTGGTTATCGATATTAACCACTTATTTTAAGGTGCCTGGTAGCTGAATCGGGCAGCAGTTCTTGTTGAGTCACACAGTTAGTTGAGGAGAGTTTTCACTAGATGGCAGAGCATTGGATATCAAACATTTCACTTTCCTATTGTTGGTGCATTACAGTTAGTTTGTTGGCTTGCAGTAGTCTTGCATGATTTAGTTTGTTTACATTTGAAGATCAAATTTGACACATATAAGCTAGTTTTATTTTGAAGTAAATTTAGTTTCCGCTAATGAACTTCAGTGCAATACTTGTGTGAAACAAGTTTATTTATTTCATATTTTTGTTACTTTAATATAGGTTAGCACTGCCAATTATCACATATCTGGGATACAGCTTTCATTCACTATGGCTAGGAGGTGTTTTCTTTTCGAGGACCTTCCATCAGAGTCAGATAGTGAAATAAATTGGTTTCAGGACTCTGATGGTGACGCTACATTCAAACCCGACTGTGATATTATGATATTACCATGTTCAGAAGAAAATAGCAAATGATTTCAGTGATAATTTAGTGAAGCACAGTCATCACTTGTGCAGTAATAAACAACATTCCACGGCTAACTCCATCAACTGATATTTCTTTAGCCTCTGAGTCAATTACTCTGTCCTTGCCTGTAAGTTCAGTACCACCACTGGCTACAGCAACAGCTTTCTATGGGAATTAGTTCTTCAGACTACAACCAAACATATCAAATCATTCTGGTATCCCTGTTGGAACTGCAAGTGTACCTTTTGTTCAGAATGAACCTCCACAATGGAGCCAGAAATACAGAGTTGAAGCACTGCCTAATGTTTTGGAAAGAAGCGGCTCTACAGCTATTTTTACAGATGTCAAATCCATCACCACAAAAGTATTTTGTGAATTTTTTAGTGATGAAATGGTAAAACTTGTAACATTTCACACCAACTGAACATCACAGAGAAGGAAAACCTTTGATACCAACTACTGAAGATGAGATCAGAGTTTTCTTATCTATCAGTTTATCTACAAGTGTATTTCCAAGTTATCAAAATTATTGTTCATCATCTCCAGATTTAAATGAATCATGTATGTGAGTTGATGACTGTAAAAGAATTACGTTTCTTCCTGAGTCATATCCATTCAAATGATAACTCGAAGATGCCTAAAAGAGGACAAGCCAATTTTGACAAGCTTTATAGAATAAGGCCACTTGTTGACAAGTTGAATAAAAGGATTGCAGTATGCTATCAGTCCTATCAAAAAGCTGCAATTGATGATTCAGTGGTGAAATTTAAATGTAGAAGCTCAACGAAGCAGTACCCAAGGGACAAGCCTGTGAAAAGAGGCTATAAAATATGGATGCTCTGTGGTGAATTTGCATATGGTTTAAAGTTCCTAATTTATACTGGAAAATTAGCTAACGAGAAGCCAGAAACTGCGTAGGTAGTGACATATTTATGTGATGAACTTTATGGTATAAGGATTGCAGCATGCTATCAGTCCTATCAGAAATCTCTTTGTCCTACTAAAAGCCCATAAAAAATTAGCAGTTGGAACACTGAACCCCACATGTGAATTCCTCCCAAAACTAAGGGAAGATAAAAGGATGAAATTAGGGGACTTTGACAGCAGATTCTGCAAACATGGTGTAGCATTTTACAAGTAGATGGACAAATGAGCTGTGGACCTGATCTGGTTTGTGCATGATCTAAGTGAAATCACAAATGAAAATAGGAAGGAATCAGATCAACTACTATAGTGGCACGCCCCTGTGTACTGTGTGATTAAAGAGGAGCATGAATTTTGTTGGCAATTTTGACTATGGCTGTGATAAAAACTAAAAAATGGTGTCATACGCTTTTTCACTTTATTGATGTACGTGAAGTGAATGCTTTTATCCTACACAAAGAAACTGAAATGGAGCAGTTCACGAATACAGGTTCCTGAAGGAAAGTGTACGAAGTACTGCTCACCAGAGACTGTGGTGGAGAAAGTAACATGTGGACAAACAATTCAGATTCGAAGGTAGTACATATCAGACGAAACAGGCCACATCTAGATGTGCTCGGCATGTAATGTGCCTCTTTGTCTAAGAAAAGACAAAACTTGCTTTCAGACATTTCGTTCTCAATAATAATGTACTTGTGAGCTGATTGTGTAAATAATTCCATAAGAAATATGTTTCATTTTACCTCTCATAATTCGTCAACAAATAAATAACTAGTGAGTATTATGGGCAGTGGTTAACAGAGGTAACCACAATTAATTGGCTGTAATTAAAAAGTAAGTAAAGTACTGTAAAATTGGACTAAAATAAACTGTTTTGTTTGTTAATAAGTTTTATAATTTTGACAAAATCATGTATTTTCCTTTAAAAATGTTCTTGACCCTCAAAGAGTTAATACACCTCAAAGAAGATGAATGATGACTTGTGGGCAGCCTTCCCAATTTGTAGCAAATGACTTCTCCCTTACATGCTAAGAGTGGTGAGTCAAATGTGCTGGCAATTAAAACATTTGAATTGCATATATAAGGACTCACTTTTAAAGATGCACTCGAAAGTGTTGTGCTATTAAATTCAGTACAAAAGCATCTGTTTTTACTAGTTTTACATGAAAAAAAATAATGAATATAGTAGATAGCAATCGCTCCTGGAGCCCACTTATCTTTGTGTTTTTGTTTCAGAATGTCTGTAATAACTCTGCATGACAACATCTTAGCTATAGTTCTATATGTTTAGCAGCTGTGTTTTTATAACTCATTCCCTAGGCACATAGCTGCCTGAAATTTTTTTGCCTGTTGGGAATGTGATATTTCAACCAACAGTGTCTCATTTCTCAACTGCTCTAAGGTGCCTAGTCCGATTTGCAACCATTCCTTGGGGCTGCAACAGGATACCGCAATGCAACAAGGATTGTATGGACACACATGCGCAGTTTGAGTTTGGGCTGTAATGAGTAGCCTGTGCAGCTGTGACCACAGTACTGCATCAGTGACCAGTTCTGCAACATAAATAGTGTGATGACGTCATCTACGTAGTATTGCTGCAAGATGTCTAGCCAAAGGAAACTGGAAGGACCATCAGCGAGCCATCAGCAGGAACTTATACTCTGTGAGTTAGTCTCACATCACTGCTTCTGTGATTTAAAGCATCATATGTACAAGAACACTTTGTTCCAGCACCATCAAAGTTGGGAATCTGCCATTTGGTTGAAAATTTCTTTGCTTGTTCTGTAAGGTGTTTTTCTTTTTAAGAAGTGGCAAATAAATATTAAAATGTCTGTAGAAAAATGTGCACAATACGACTACAATTCAACTGATACATCCTGTACAGATTTGGAAGGAAGATAGTACAGATCGGTAACAATCTCTTGTAGCAGAGGACCAGAAACAAATATAACTAAATTGATGTACTTTTTTTTTTTTTTTTTAAAAAAAAAAGGCTATACTTAATAGAATTTTGAGGCAAATATGCAAGAATAGATAGAGGAACATTAGAGATTTGTATAGTTTTTGCCTTTGAGAAAAATAAATTTGGTCTATTATTGACACATTTAAAGAAGTACAACAAGAAATATTTTGTTGCAGATCTGTCTTCAATGTTTTACTCTCTGTCAGAAGAAAAGATTGACAGTATTGCTTCAAATCAGAAGTTGAATTTATATCACTTAACCTGAAAGTGTCTGATATGAGAGATGGGCAAGTTCGATCAAATGTTTCTGATGAACATACAGCTTCCATATAGACAAAGGAAGATTCTTATCCCAGCGTGAAAAATTTACTTTAGAGGAAGATGATGAGTGGTGAGGATAAGATGTATCTCCGGCTCGAAAAATGGAGAAAGCAGCCCTAGAATTCAAAATACAATACCTAGAGGCAACTAGGAAGGAAGAGGATGTATGAGGGTAAGTCAATTATTATCCATAAAGTAGTTATAAAATTGTACTGTAATCGAATAGGAAACTTGCAAGAACATCATTTTTCGACATAGTCTCTCTGCATTTCAACGCACTTGGTCCATGGTTGTACAAGTTCCTGATGCCTTCCTAAAAGAAGGTTCTCGATTGAGCTGTGAGCCAGGAATGCACTTCTTTCATTGCTTCATCCGAGGCAAATCGATGCACCTTTAATGCCTGTTTGAGTGGACCAAACAAGTGATAGTCAGAAGGGGCAACATCGGGACTATATGGAGAATGATCCAGTACTTCAAATTTGAGTTTCTGGAGTGTTACAGCAGTGTTGGCTGCAGTAGGCGGACGGGCATTGTCATGCAACAACACAATACCTTTTGACAGTAATCCTTGGCATTTGCTTCGAATTGCAGGCTTTAGCCTGGCAGTAAGCATCTCACTGTAATGCACACAGTTTATTGTTGTGCCTCTTTCCCCATAATGTCCCAGTACTGGACCTTGGGAGTTCCAAAAAACCATAAGCATCAGTTTTCCGGGTCTTGAACTTTTTCTTGGAGGTGAATTTGGATGTTTCCATTCCATACTCTGCCATTTACTCTCCGGCTGGTGATAATGAATTCATGTTTCATCACCAGTAATGATCCTGTCTAAGAAGTTGTCCCCTTCATTACCATAGCGATCCAAACGTTTTTGCAGATGTCCAAGTGCGTTTGTTTATGCAACTGTGTGAGTTGTTTTGGGACCCATTTTGCACAAACTTTATGAAACCCAAGTTTGTTGTGGATGATTTCGTAGGCAGAACCGTGACTAATTTGCA